>NW_020442466.1:3759232-3867116 GCF_000699045.2 Agrilus planipennis
TAGTTATTGTTTACTATTTGCAGACATATTGTTAATCCAAGCAATTAATTAATGTATAAAATATATAATGATATACAGTAAACTACACATGGTACCGACGAATTTAATCTTCGTAGTTCAATTGAATTAAATAAATAGCTGCATCCAACAAGGACAATGAGTTCCTAAGAAAATAAATTGTTAAACATTTTCAATAGGTATAATGCTTCGTTATATTTTCATATTTTCAATATGTTTACTATAGATTGTTTTTACTCATAATTAAAATAACTCTTGTGTATATTCACTACTGCATAGTTAATAGTATTAGAAAGCTAATTCATTATTATTTTAGTTAGAATATAATAAAATAAACGTCTGTAATTGCAATACAAACAATATCTAACGTTTTACGTATTAAGAAAGAAATTTTAATTAATCAAATGGAGAAAATTAAGCAGTATTGAATAATTACTTGTTTATGGAAAACAAAACAAATGATAAATAAAACATTTTAGCAAAACAATTTGTTAATATCACTCGTAGTTATACAAAAAAACAATAGTTGCAAACTTGGTTTAAACGAATTCCACGAACAACCACTCTTTGTAAGTAATAAAAACTTACAGAAGTATTCAACCCGGTTAATAATGCGGCTTGATAAAAACTTTAAATCCTTATTGGATTGAAGCATATGTCAGTTAAATTTCATATTTTATGGCCTTTAAAAAATTTTAATTCGTCCTTCATCTAAAAATGCTATTTATATTTAAGAACGCTTAATTGTTAAATTTAAAACAAGATACAAATGTTGCCATTCTAAATAATATTTTTTATTAAATTAGTTTCTACGAAACCTTCATTATATTAAAGATAAGTATGCAATGTGAATTTTTTTAGCAATTTTTGTTAAAACAAAAAGCAATACTTCCCGTTTTATGAAGCGCAAACCGCATAGAAATTTGTACCTTTCAAATACATGCATAATGAGATATAAAAATAAAAAATTTTCTACTTATCTTTTTTATATTGTCGTTATCCAAAAATTTCCAGTTTGTAAGAAGGTACTCCAATTCCAATTGTTCTTTTGGCAACGCACTTGGTAAATGTTAAGTCTAGGTTCACTATATTTTCCCTGAAAAAAAAAACTATAGATAACAATCCTAATACGTAAGTGTATGTTCCTGTGCCATTCAAAACAACATACTTTTGCATATAGCTGTATAGAAACGAAATTATTAACAAAAAGCAAATCACAATTATTTTGAATTTTGTTGATTCCTTAATAATAATATTAATCATCAATTTCAACTGAATTTTATAATACAAGAACGTCGACAATGCTATTTATACTAAAACAAAATAAATTTACCTTAAACAAAGCACAATCTTTTCTAATAATTCTCCTGAATAAATTAAAATGTTAGAATCAAACAAAACTGTTAACATACTAATGTTTGTATGAAACACGACAACATTATCTCAATATTTTTGTATTATTCACGATGAGTAACCTTGATGAAAAAAACTGAGATATATACGACACTTCTGCCCTAGGCAAATAGGCATGGTTTGAATAGCGTGTGCTTGAAAATAAGTATTACAAAAAGAACTTGCAGTTCCAAAATATCACAACACACATCAAGAACAACATTGAACATGTTAGCCGTTATAAATAAGTGTTAAATACATTAATATCTTCATAATTTCCATAATACAAAAGAAAAGACGACTGCACTTCCGTTAGTAAAATAAAATTTGAATGTTAACAAGGTTAAACTTTAAATTAATAAACAAAACCTTTATCGTTTTTCAAAAGCAAAACAACAATGCAATTCTGCAACAATTTTTTATTCGTGAGCATCTTTTTGGAACCACGCAATCTTAGCAAAAAAATATAAAATATAAAATTTCACCTAATTTACCCTACTATTCGTTTTAGTGTTTTTCTGAGTCCACGGAATCGCTCATATTTTCCGATTTAATGGTCCCATTGAAAATTCGTAGCTCGACGCCCGATGCGTTCGAAACGTAGGTGGTTTGAAGCCCAATGCATGAAGAAAGTTTTTGATAAAAACCGCATTGACCTATGACATTGCCTGCCTGCGCTAGCGCCAACCGAATTCACGTAATTTACCCTACTTTTCGTTTTAGTGTTTTTCTGAGTCCACGGAATCGCTCATATTTTCCGATTTAATGGTCCGATTTCTATGGGTGTTATCAAAATTTTCCAGAGACGCTGTGCATCACGTCGAGATCGAAAGTGCCCCCCTACGATATTCCCTTACAGAGTTACAGATGTCGGAACTTTTTGTCAAGTGTTATTTTTAAAATCGAGAATTAAATGTTTAGGACAACATATCTGGCGAACTATTCAAGATAGAGCAAAAATTCTTTCACCAATGGTTGACCCGCATCGTCGCGAACAGGACAAACTCAATTTCGAAAGAATATAAAATATCAAAAATTTTGAAAATTTTGAATTTCTGATCGGCACAGATTTCGACCGCACATGTCCTATAATGTTCGCACTGCGTCGGGGCATCCGCCTGTGAAAGAATTTTTCCGATAAGTCTTACCGTTTTCGAGTTAGAGGCTACGAAAGGTCAAATTTGAAAATTTTCCGCTCAGGAACATGGCCGCGGTTGAAAATTCGTAGCTCCTCACCTCGACGCCCGATGCGTTCGAAACGTATGTGGTTCGAAGCCCAATGCATGAAGAAAGTTTTTGATAAAAACCGCATTGACCTATGACATTCCCTGCCTGCGCTAGCGCCAACCGAATTCACGTAATTTACCCTACTTTTCGTTTTAGTGTTTTTCTGAGTCCACGGAATCGCTCATATTTTCCGATTAAATGGTCCGATTTCTATGGGAGTGTTATCAAAATTTTCCAGAGATGCTGTGCATCACGTCGAGATCGAAAATGCCCCCCTAGGATATTCCCTTCCCGCATCGTCGCGAACAGGACCAACTCAATTTCGAAAGAATATAAAAAAACCGTTTCGAAGTTTCCCTGTCTGAAGTTTTGGTGTTGTGTTATAATTAAAATAGAGGATTAAACATTTAGTAGACTATATCTGGCGGTGTATAATTGATAGCGCAATAATTATTTAACAAATAGTTAAATAATTTCCAACATGAGAACATTAAATTGGGTTTTTACAATAATTGTCAATACCAAGTATGGCCATACCTGTTGTTATATAGAGATATAGAATTTACTGTAAGCGGGCGAAATATATACATAGTTAAAGTATTCCTATAAAGGACTCACCGTTCTTTCGTCGCTTTCGATTGCATGTCCTTTTGTCTTTGCGTCGCGTTGATTGCCTTCGTAGCGTCCAACTGCATCTACAGAAAATGAAAACACATATCACATGTATGTCGATTAAATACTAGAAAAAGAAAAAGCATTTAATTTTAATGGTGTTGAAGGAAATGTTAAGGAGCTTGCTTTAATCTAAAGGAACATGTAGCACAACTAGTAAATAATCGACTCCTACCTTATCGGTTGAATGAAATGTTTTACCAGATGCGCCGATATTTAAATTATTAAAAAGAAAATGCCGATCCATCCAACGATATTAACGTCTTGTAATATGTTGTAAAGGTAAAGAATAAAAAATTAAACAAATCTTGTTAGGTAGTAATAATAACGATTCTAACATAATTACTTTGCACACGGGGTTATTTAAAGTCGACGATATTATAAAGTGAATTTATTTAAACATTTATAATGGTTGGTTTTTTAATTTATATTTAAACACATTGCATGCAATACATTTAAGTTTGTGTTTTTCTTTTTTATTGACGATGTTAATGTTATATTATTTCCTTTTATTGCGCTGTCTCTTTATTTACATTAACGTTTAGATTCTATGTTTTTCGGATAAACGACTTACACCTATACAAAACATTATTATTACACACAAAAATATAGTTATTTCTTGTAATTGTCTTTAAATATAATACTGATCAATGTAGAATGCGTACCTACACAATTCATCCATTTTATGTAGTATTTGCATTTGTTTGGATATCATGTATATATAGATACATCCATTATGGATACACATGATTCCCAAGTCTGTTGTAGATACAAAATGAAATCAGTTCATGTTTAACTGGATGTATAAAAAAAAAAAATGATACACAATAATTATTGATCAACTTGAACTGATTTGTTTCTGCAATGATTTGTGTGAAATGATTACAATAAATAACGTAGTTTTGAGTTTTATTAAAAAAATTATCACTTTTCATTCATTTGATAAAAAGAAGTTGCTTTAAACGACTTATGTGAGCAAAATACGATCAACAACATTTCTGGTGTCCTTAATTTCAATCTCAAATGCAATTTATTCCGTGAATTAGTTTGTTATTTAGAATAATTTTTATTGCATTTTTAAAATTACCACTTTCATGAAATTTGAAATCCTTCATTATTTAAAAACTCATTTTTCTAGATTGTTTTGCTCATGTAGGAATAAGTTGCATTTCACTGCTGTACCACAAAATAACCAAGTACTTAGCAAAAAATTAGTGTCCACTCAAAAAAATGTTATAAAACACTTACAAACGCTATGTCTGATCAGTATTCCGGAGCATTAAAAGGGTAACATCTCGAGACACTGTCGAATACACCTCGTGATAACACCACAACGTAGGGGATGTAAAAAGTATGCACAAAGAATACCCCTGTTAACGAGGCGTCACTGATTGAGGTCAGTTGCCTCGTTATCATATCGCCTTTACCGTAAGTACCAACTGACGAAACACACATACCTATTCGTGACCTTCGCAACAGCTGATACGTAAACAAGTCAATTGTACGTAATGATTATTAATAAACCGCACTAGTTTGCGTTCGATTGGCAGATTATTACCACAAAATACAAATATAAATGAAGTATGAAAATATCAAACAAAAACCAATGTGTTCACATGCAGAATATGCAGTAATGATGGTCACATATGGACGGTGCAATGGCGGCATCACGCAAATATGCGTTATCGTTATCATTGCCTCAGCAGTTGGGGCTTTAGGTAAGGTCATTAGCCTCATATTTATAGATATCACTGAGTGGTGCGAGATGCCTCATTATACTTCTTTTTAACGTACCTTTTTCTCCCTTAAGTACTGCTCAGACATAGCATAGATGTAGTTTTCCAGATTTAATCACAGCTTTCACAGATAGTTCCAATATTTCATGCAAAAATCATTTCTATTATAGTTTGATTACCACACCCAGTTGTGACAATCGTCGATTACTGGACAATATACTCATAAGACCGATACCTTAAGGACAAACATTTATAAATTCACCGAAATGGTGTTGTCCTGATTCGGGTCTAAATCCGTCATCGATTGGAGTTTCTTCCTAACGTTTCGCCAGTATGAGTGGTGAGCTTCCACATTCAACATAGGGAATGGAAAGAGACCTGAAGAAGCTCGCCACTTGTTCTGGCGAAACATCAGGAAGCAGCTTCAACCGATGACGGCTTTTATTCCCAAATCAAGACAACAACAACTCACTAATTAGCCGCAAAGGCCTTTACCAATTTGTTTAAATACACCTACTGAAAAGAAGAAGATCGTTAAGAAAAATTGATAGATCAGGCACGTACGTTATAAATATCTATTATTTTTGGACTATTGTAATAAATTGGTGAAATTCTTTTAATTTAACCACGATCAGTAATCGTCGACTATTACATATTTTATTTCAGTTTTTTATCCTATTGCATTTTAATTTCTACTGTTGATTATTATGAACCAATTTCATGTCTTAGACTTTTTAGGATTTCGCGTTTTCATAAAAATATTAATGACTTAAGAACTACTTGATGTTAATATTATTTACAAATTCATATGATGTGAATGGTTAGTACAATATATTAGTATTTTTTACACATTTTTTTAGACTTTCTCTCAAAAAGGAATTGAATGTTTAAATTGTAGTTACCTACAACGAATTTATCAAATTCTATAAAATTTACTGTTCATAAGTATCTATATGAAATTTTACAAGAATAAAACATTATATCGGTCTTTATAAAACCAAATTGCCTTGAAAAATTGATTGACTTTTATGTGAAGGGAAACTTCTTTATCGACGGTAGGAAGGAAATTTACTATGGTAGAAAAGTGTAACGTCACGCGTCACAGCGTCACGCGCCACGTGTCACCCCTGGTGAATATGATCTGATCGAAATAAAGTTGTAGTTTCTAAGTTTAGTAATTAGTTAACGCAATAGTTCAAGCCACTTTTTGTTTTTAAAATATAATATTAANACACGTGAATATTACCACACTTTTCGTTCTTCATTTTTACTTATTAATAGTCCTGTAGGTAATAAATTTACAAATCGTAAAAGTTTTCTTTAAACCCGCATTTAATACACCCTATGTACAAATTCAATTTGCCGACCACAAACACGTAGCAAATAGTATTGTAATCAGAACAATACTGACTGAACGATACGGCGACAGCAGAGATATCTCGACGATTTCTGTCCGAAGACAAGGTCGACTGTCATCGTTAAACGAAAGTGGATTATTGACGATGAGATAGGAAGAATAAAAAAGGACAATATGCGATAGATGCAAGCTAAAATATTATTAATACATATAGGATGCTTTTTTATTTTATTTCTTTGAGACACTTGATGAAGAATAGGATTTCGTTCATGTACATGAGACATGTTTATAATTTACATAGATTGTGATGGAGATGATAACATCAACAATAACAGCAACAACAATTTCAGCAACAACAATACCCATTAAAGAGAGCCGTATACAATTTCAAAAACTAGAGGGTGTTTTATGTAGGGTAATCAATGGAAACATTTCCCGACATTCTTATACATTTAATTTATAAACGATCTAATATGGACGCAATATACAGGATGTTCTAGCTAAGGCGGTTGCATCCATTCTTCTGTTATTACACAATAAAAAATTAAAAAAATGTATTCATAAAAGCGGTCTGGAATCATATGGTACATGTACAGAAAATATTTTCAATCATACATGGTGGTCCATTTTTTCTGGACTTTGATACTTTGTTAACTTTGTTATTTTACATGGAACACCCTGTATTATTTTTTTGGTTTCTTTGTTTAATTTTAGGTCGACTTTATTAAGAGATCCTTGTATCTATCTCGAATAATTTCTGAAATATCCAACCACTTTTATAAAAACATTTTTTTATTAAATCGTAATACAGTTATGGACGAAACCGCCTTAGATGGAACACCCTATATAACTATATCGAAACCTAATGTAATCACATAATTCGTCACCTAGACCTTAAAGCTTGAGTCAAAACTCAGATAAAATTATTTTTTTGATAATGTCAAAAATTAATTATTAAGAATATTAAAGATAATTTGCCAATCATTAATTTGTTTTAATTTTGAGGCTGGAGGTTCGCCCCTTTTTGTATGCTTGCGTAGTTTACGTAAAATATCGTGTACGGTTCTCCTCAATAATTTATTACGAATGTATAGTAAGTAGTTAAATTTTGCGGCAGTGCCACATTTTTCTATTCTAAACAATACTTAATAATACGTAATAAGTAAGTACTTACTTTTGTACCTATTAGACATATTTTATCTAAAGGTAGGAACCTATATTAGTGATGACGAGTGTCAAAGGGACTTTACTAGATTTTATCGGTTTCAGGTTGAGTCACTACGTAATAAAGTGCACCATAATCATAAGGATGAATCCGCGTTTTGGCCTTTTTATGAGCAACACTGCTAAAACAATTGGTGTTAACCCTTACAGAATAAACATTCCATCACAGAACAGTTTCCATTTCTGCTATCTCCGTTTTTGGACTGAAACAAGAGAAAAACGATACCTAAGGTCTTTTGTACTTTACACTGATTTATTCATTAAAAAAGAGTGCGAGACGATTGACCACACGGCACATTCTTCATCAATGATTGAAGCAAGTCCCTACAATTATGATCACATATGTGGTGATTTTCTAGCTTTGCGATGATTAGCACAGGAAAATGTGGAGGTGCATGTCCAACTAGTTCAACTAGTTTTAATGACCTTATGACCTTAAGCTGATGATAATGATGTGATGAATAATCACCCTCCTGCTCTGCTATGTTGCTACGTTTCTTCGGTAGGCGCTCCCCTGTACAGTGAAGAATTACGCAAAAATGTCCGAATTCTTGGATATTTCGTCAAACTTTAGTTATCACTGGATAAAATGCCGATAATAAAACAATTGAATATCTGTATAGAAATCACGCGATTATTTTAACGTTTTCCATTTCCTTTCTGTGATTTCTATGCGTGAAAACCATCCAAAAATGTTTCGAGCATATAAATTATCGGCAGGCTTTTATATATCGCAAAAAAGAAATAAAACAAAATCCCGAAATTGTCGTTAGAGGCTTTATTCGCCATAAGCGCCTTTCTTGATTCGCAATTTAGTGATCACAGCTATAAAATGGTTCAGCGTTCTTTCTTTATTGTCACAAAAGACAACCCCAATTTTCGTTCATCAGCAATGCATAATTTTAATAAATTATCACATTTTGTACGACTTAAACAAAAACCTCTTCTTAAATGCACTAAATTCGTGCAAAACAAATTTTGATATGCTACTAGTTTTAACATTCCAATATTTCGAGTTACTTACTGTTAAATCTTTGGCAACAATAAAACTTTTGTAATATTGATAGATATCATTTTGCATGAAGAGTAAAATTATCGCTTTTTAATTTGATTTACCTCTCGCCTAATATTCTTATTTTAAAGCTAAACCTGTAGATATTTTTCAGATTCTGAAGGCCTAATTTCGTTCAATGATTTCTACAATTCACGCACAGACCAACTGATTAAACTTCGTATTTTCACTAATATAAATGTAACATTAGCAATTTCCTTAGTGTAATAGAGGAAATTTCCATTTTGAATACTTAAGAGACATTTTAATACGGTCACAAGATTTTCAGTTTGCAATAAGACAAGAGAATTTATCACACAATAAACATACTCCTGTTTCCTCCGTCCGAAGATAGGAATTAATGATATTAAAAAGCATGCAATTATCAAAAGAAAGATAAGAAAATATTGGACGCATGCGTACCTGATGAAGACAAAGAAAGTTGTAACAAAACGTTTCAAAATTATATACTATTCTCTCTTGATAGCATTTAATGTTAAAACGACGTTGCACACGTGAATATTACCACACTTTTCGTTCTTCATTTTTACTTATTAATAGTCCTGTAGGTAATAAATTTACAAATCGTAAAAGTTTTCTTTAAACCCGCATTTAATACACCCTATGTACAAATTCAATTTGCCGACCACAAACACGTAGCAAATAGTATTGTAATCAGAACAATACTGACTGAACGATACGGCGACAGCAGAGATATCTCGACGATTTCTGTCCGAAGACAAGGTCGACCGTCATCGTTAAACGAAAGTGAATTATTGACGATGAGATAGGAAGAATAAAAAAGGACAATATGCGATAGATGCAAGCTAAAATATTTGTTTTGACTCCAAATAAAATACGAGGAAGCGCGAAAGGCAGGAGGTACTTAAATTAGGTGAACGGGATGTCCAGGGGAGTTGGATCCCTCCCAAAGTTGAAGCAGTAGAATTTGTATTTAAAGTTGGGCAAAAATAATGTCAAATTAAATTTAACAAATTATCGCTAATGGAAATATTAAGTACTCCATACAAACAACGCGAAAATTAATTTTGTTATGATAAAGCTGTCAAACTAAAAACGCTACGCATCCTTCCTATCCTGATCAAATCTTCGCATTTCCCGAAAACTACGATACAAGATCCCACAGGCCTTAACTATTTGCGAGCAGTAAAATCTAATCTAGGTTTTCCTTTGTATTCCTTATCTCATATCTTCCTGCTATTAATATCTCTCCGAAGCGTTTTTACTGTTGTCATTCCCGTAATTTTCTTTTACATTATTTGTAAATCTAAACCTTTAGCCAAGTGTCTCAGTTTACCCCGATTTTAATTTTAAAATTATAAAACCACTGGATTGAACTCTGTTCTCTAATACACACACCTACATACGCTTTGGTCACTGGGGTAGT
Organism: Agrilus planipennis; assembly: GCF_000699045.2. NCBI lineage: Eukaryota > Metazoa > Arthropoda > Insecta > Coleoptera > Buprestidae > Agrilus > Agrilus planipennis. The sequence continues at coordinate 3,769,318 of NW_020442466.1, forward strand.
TTAAACAAATTTAATACAATATGTTTTAAGTGAATTTGTGTATTTCTAGCAAAAAAATATTCAACGAAATTTGTTTTTATGTAAACGGATAAGATATGCAATGAATTTCTTATTTTGCTTTTGAATTGCGTAAATACCTGCTTGCATAGAGAGAATTTAATTATTGATTGTCTTCATATGCTTGGATTAACTTACTTGAATTTTACTGCAACTAGGGTAAACATTTGTACAATCTCGAAAGCAAGAATTTCATTATCCTTTGGTACTAAAACTGGTTTCATTTAGAAATAAGGAAAATAGTTGTCGGTTAGTCTAAAATGGAATCAGGAATGTTATTTCCTGTTAAACTGTTAAATGTGGCTCTTTAGTTAGGAATCCATGGTAAAAAATGAATATTTTTGAACCAAGTTATAGTGTACTCTCATTGAAGTGTACTGTAGCCATTGTTTTTCATATCATATTTACCCTCTAAGTTTTCAGAAGATTAAAATAAAAGTAAAATTCAATTATGTAAATAAAGTTTGCGAATAATGTATTTAGTATGTACCAATTTGTAACAATAAAAAATAAGAAATAATAAAAAAAACACAATTAATTTATAAAATTTCTAGAAGAGCATTTGGGACATACATTTTTCCTGAGCAGGGGTTGACTACATCTCACACTGTTAAGAATAAAATAAAGAAAATTGTGACTGTAATACGATGACAATTTGTGGCATCGTTTTCAAAAGGAATGATTGATACTGGTGCCAAGAAAAGTTTTGTTTGAAAACTAGTATTCCCGAAACGGTTTTCAACGTTATTTTCTAGAAATTGATTGAAGTTCATGAATTGTTATGTCAAGATTTGAACATATTTCTTCTACTTTTACTTATTTATCCTTATTTTCTAAAGATTTGTAACTTTTATGTGAGAAGATTAAGAATATTAAAAATAATTTGCCAATCATTAATTTGTTTTAATTTTGAGGCTGGATGTTCACCCCTTTTTGTATGCATATGTATTTTAAGTAAAATATCGTGTACGGTTCCCCTCAACGTATGTATAGTAAGTTTGTAACGTTTATGTGAGAACATTAATAAATTTTTGAGAAAATTTTGTTTATGAAGCACGAAGTACCTAGGAAAGTAATGTCGTTATTCCTTAACCTGCATATACTTTCCGAAATTAACCTAACCTAACAACCTAACCTAACCTAACCTGCATATACTTTCCGAAATTAACCTAACCTAACAACCTAATCTAACCTAACCTAAAATTTAAACTTAACAACTTTTTATGTGTATAAAAACATACATATAGGGTTAGTAGCTCGGAGAAAATTATGTTTTCATTGATGACTCCATAAATGGAGGTAGTTTTTGTTGAGCAACTGGTTAGACGCGACTTGATCCTTTCGGGGAAGATTCTGATTTAATAGAGTCCTTTATGAGGGTGTCGTAGAGGGAACGTTTCAAGTTATAGGCTACACGGGAACGAGTTGGCCATTGAGATTAAGCGACGTTCGTTCGAAGTGTGAAAATGACGTAGAATCTGCAGTAAATTTATTGATTAAACCTCCCCCAGTGCCTAATTTGTTCTCGATGTAATAGGCTGCGTTAGCATTTCCGACCTGTTTGACCCTATTTAAATTGGTATTAGATTAATCGTTTTCGTCCATTTCTTCGGCTATTTATGAACTGCTTAACGAAACATTATCGCAACTACAAAAAATTGTCACAATCGATCTGATATATTTTCAGCTGACGGGTGGCATCGTGACGAAATGAATAAAAACACCATCTTTCAACGACAAATTATAGTATCTTTCTACGCCATTTCAATTCCGTGGTGTCATCGTAGCGGCTCTCCAGTCGTTTTTCACTGGACTCCTGCAGATTCGACTACTGACAAAATGGATAAAAACACCATTTTTCAGCGACAAATTGTAGAACTCACAGTATTTTCGACATCATTTCTATTCCGATATACGCTATGTGTACAGGTTACCGGTAAAAACACCATTTTTCAGCGACAAAACAGCGACAAATTATAGAACTCAAAGTATTTTTACTTGTCATTTCTATTCCGAGATACGTTATGTGTAGACTACCGTGGCGGATCTCCAGTCGTCTTTCGCTGGACTAATGGAACATAGACTAGCGACAAAATGGATAAAGCACCATCTTTCATTGACAAAATCAGATTGACGACAAAACGGGTAAAAATACTATTTTTCAGCGACAAAACAGCGACAAATTATAGAACTTAAAGTTTTTTTATGAGTCATTTCTATTCCCAGATACGTTATGTGTAGGCCACCGTGGCGGTTCACTAGTCATGTTTGGCTGAACTGCAGAAGGATAGATTGGCGACAATAGGGGAAAAAATATCATTTTTCAGTTACAAAAAGGCGACAAATTATAGAACTCAAAGTATTTTTTCTTGTCATTTCTATTCCGAGATACGTTATGTGTAGACTATCGTGGCGGTTGCTCAGTTGTTTTTCGCTGGACTAATGGAACATAGACTAGCGATAAAATGGATAAAGCACCATCTTTCATTGACAAAATCAGCGACAAATTATAGTCCTCACAGTACTTTTCGACATCATTTTTATTCCGATATACGCTATGTGTAGGCCACCGTGGTGGATCACCAGAGTCATTATTTGCTGGCCTACTGGGGGATTGGACGGGGGCAATACGGGTAAAAATATCATTTTTCAGTGACAAAAAAGCGACAAATTATAAAACTTTAATTTTTCTGTGAGTCTTTTCTGTGAGTCATTTCTATTCACCAGTCATTATTTGCTGGCCTATTGGGGGATTGGACGGGGGCAATACGGGAAAAAATACCATTTCTCAGTGACAAAAAAGCGACAAATTATAGAACATAAAGCTTTTTTGTGTGTCATTTCTATTCCGAGATACATTATGGGTAGACCACCATGGCAGTTTACCAGTCGTTTTTCGCTGGACTAAATGAATAGAGACTAGCGACAAAATGGATGAAGTACCGCCTTTCATCGACAAATCAACGACAAATTATAGTCGTTAAAAGTATTTTTCGACATAATTTTTATACCGACATACACTATGAGCAAGCCATCCTGGCGGTTCTTCAGTCGTTTTTCGCTGGTCTGCTGGAAGATACAATAACGACAAAATGGATCACAATTAAGTGACAAATTACCACAACTATGTGTAGTGACAGCTTGATATCAGGCTAAAATTTCGTCTGTTCTCTAGTTATTGACTGGAGCGATAAACTTTTAGATTTGATAAAAAATTAGCGATACATTAAAGTGAATCTTCTGTTGACTTTAGCATAATTCGACGTGTACCACGAAACCAATAGAGTAACATAAAATTCTGTCCCCGCTCGAATAGTACACAAGCGCCGCCACTGGCAGCAAAAATTTAAATTTTGTGGAACGATTTTTCACTTTACTACACATCAAATTTAACATTTTTAAAAATTAAATATTATATAAAAATGTTCACTCACCTAAAAATGTCGGAATTACTACCAGTCTGGTGGTTGAAGTTAAGGCTTTTAAGTCTTGCTTTTATTCCTTCCCCTGCTAGGATGACCCTGAGATCATAAAAAGCATTAATAGCTTAACGTGTTGACAATTATTATTGTACTTAAGTATATTAAACATGAAAATCACCTCTGAATTTACTCCGGAAGATATAGCTCATAAAAATTTCAATGAGCTTGTAATGCACATTTTCGCGATAAATTGGAAATTATATTACGTTATTGGACATTAAAAAAACTACATACTAAAAGTGTACTACTGTCTATAGCAACGAGATACTAAACCTACTTGAATTACATAATATACGTAGGGTCACAGAAACAGGCGCGCCCACTGCTATTTTAATAAAAAGGAATACAACGTTTTCGTGTTCCTTCATTTAGAATAGTATCAAGGACACTCAGCCCTAACATATACCACAAATTTCTCTAAAACATGGACACATTATTCTTCTAAAACAATAAAGTTAAAATCTTGGTAAATTTAATGGAATAAAAAGCTTGCATAGCTACATACATTATGTTTTACTCTATGGATAAATACTGTAAAATTTCCCGGTACAGTGACTTTTAAAAGCTGAATACCGGAAAGAATTTCGGAGCAAAAGCACAGGAAACGGAATACCCTTATACACAAAATAAGAATGACCATTTATGTTGTTCAAGTCCGAAAAGTACTCCAATAGAACCATTTGCATTGCATCGCACTGCATGACCCAGTTATTTGAGTTTTAACTTTAATTCTTCGACACAAAGGAAAGCTGTATCTCGAACGTCTGCAATGCCACAAAACACCTAATAACAACTGAGCAAATGCTTTAGTTTGCTCAAGACCTATAAATGAATTCTACGATTAAAAATGAGCTCCAAGTAATAGCCTGCAGAAAATTCGGCTTGAGAAATCATGTCACAAAAATGCTTTCAGTTCCACTGTTTTCATTTAATTTTTTATCACATTAACGACGGTGCTTTTCAAGCAACTCATTTCAAAATGAAATTAAACGTGCTTTAACTAAGAACGAGACAAATTAAAAAGTACATCGCTACCCATTTCAGTTTTAATTGGAATACTTTGTATTTTTACTTCTAGTGATGCTAAAATGAGATTCGAATCTTATTTAGATTTACTGCCAATGAAATTTGCAAGCGTCCCCTAGGCTAATTATGTTAGTATCTCAGTAGCAGTTAAATGACCACAAATGACCATATTGCCAATGGCCAAACAATGTATAGATATGGGCAATTAAAAAGGGTTTCATTGATCGTAAAAGATACACTTCATAAATGAGTAATTAACTAAATTAGATAATTGACTAAACCAATAGCCAGTTTTAAATTCAGAGGTTATAATTGTTACGATAACGCAAAAACTAAACTAACTTTGCTTCTCAAACACATTTGCAAAAATTACAAGCAGTTTTTATCACCACATACATAGAAATGTCACAATAAACAAGTATTAACTAGTCTTGTGTTGTAACTCGCCGCTGACTCGTCACATTCTCGGCACTGACTCGCCGGCATCTCGCCGTTACTATAACGAAACCGAGCAGCGGCGAGTAACGAGATGATTCATATACCAATTTAAAATAAAAATAGATCAAAATCAGTTTCATTTTGCGTTACGTTCATGATACATACTACGTTAGACTAAAATTGTTCGACTACAGGTTGCGTCCCCTATAAGTGCCTAACAACGAAGCGTTTTTCATGCAACATTTGACTTACTCGTTTGCTTCGGACGAGGGTGACAAACAGGACGAAAGACAAGTGTTGTTACGGTTACGACGACGGTGCCTATTCATACAATACAACAATAAAAAAAGTCGATTGATGAACGAACAATAACGATAAAACGGTTCAGTGGATTGCATGTAACAGCGGAAATTGTATTCGGGATTACAAGGGTATGATGTGGATACAATAACAGAAACAGAAAACATGCGAAAAGCACGGCAATTTTGATTTTTACTTTCATCTGCTTTCTTTTCTTTCACGACTTTCTTATTGACTGTTTTTAACTCATTCAAATCTTGAAATAGATTATTCTGCAGTTGCAAGTGTAGCAACTAAATTCATAAATATTTCCAAGAGGAAGTTTCTAATCCAATAGATTCATCTTTGTCATTTAAAATTTGTAGAGGGTCACACCACTAGGGGTTGTAAAATGTTTCATGGGAGAGTAATAATTTGCAATTTGGATAACTCTTGATAACTGCTGTTAGAAATACAAAGTTACCAAACAACAGCAGCGTTTCTTATTGTTTATATTGCTACGGGAATTAGTTGTTGTTAACTTGTTTGTCCCAAGTCATCATAACTTTCTAAGGTTGATTTATATTCGGATAATGATAAGATAAATATAACAACTATTAATTTGCCATGTACCAGTTCTGTTTCTCTTTTGAGAATAATATTTTTGTGTTCCGTTCGTGAAACTTTCAAATTTAAGTTTTTGAAAGAAAGAAGAGTGTAAATATTTACAATGCAAATTTCTTCTCGATATATTTATCCTTTAGCGATACTTAGAAGTTGTAAAAACATTGGCTGAAGCGAGTTTTTGTGTAAAAAAGAAAACCAAATATGTAGAGCGAAACCATGCTTCATGCACGGTGGTTGAAGAAAAATTAGAGAAAGGCTTTCAAGTCTCCAGGTGATTGACGGCAGGTAGCTACTTACTGTCTTTCAGGAGGCGGCGGTTTTATCCCATGGGATTCCAATTCCTTTTCCAGCTGTTTACATCGCATTTGGGAGATATCGAGGTCGCGCTTCACTTTCCAAAGGTGCGTGTCGCAAATGGGATCCCGACACCGATGTAGCCTTAGAATGTCCTGAGCTTCGAAAACGGCACCCCTGAAGGTCAAACTTTTTCCCATCGATAGACTTATAAGGGCGCAACAGCCTCCCTTATCTGTTTTCGCTAAATGTTTACGGACGTATTTGAAATAGAGGTGCTCGAGCAATAAGAGCAAAGCCGCCAATAAAATTCCGGCCATCAGCAGAAGAAACGCCGACAAGAATTGTTCCAGAGCCAATGGATCGGAACTCTTATGCTCCTGTTTGCCAGGCTTACATGTTCCTGTCATCCAGTAACGCCGTAATCTTTCAAGATCACCGTTCTCTCGAAAATCGAGCAGTTTTTTGTTGAACATTTTCAAGTATTTTGAATTGCGGGGAAACGCCAAGCCGTAGCCTGTCATTGCGTACCTGAAACAAGAGGCGAGCTCTTGTCAATACAATACCGCACGATACATCATGTGGAGCAAGCGGTGTGTATTCACGGCGAGCTACAGATGAGTTCTTAACGAGTACACTAAAGTAATTTAAAAGTCAAACCGTACCCTATCATTGCATACGTTAAACAAGAGGCGAGCTCTTCAATACAATACCGCACGATACATCATGTGGATCAAGCGGTGTGTGTTCACGGCGAGCTACAGATGAGCTCACAACGAGTACACTAAAGTAGTTTAAACGCCAAATCGTAACCTATCATTGCATACGTTAAACAAGAGGCGAGCTCTTGTCAATACAATACCCCACGGTACATCATGTGAAGCAAGCGGTGTGCTTTTAGGGCGAGCTACAGATGAGTTCTTAACGAGTACACTAAAGAAGTTTAAACGCCAAACCGTAAACTACCATTGCATACCTTAAACAAGAGGCGAGCTCTTGTCGATACAATACCGCACGATACATCATGTGGATCAAGCGGTGTGTATTCACGGCGAGCTACAGATGAGTTCTTAACGAGTACACTAAAGGAGTTTAAACGCCAAACCGTAACCTATCATTGCATACGTTAAACAAGAGGCGAGCTCTTGTCAATACAATACCGCACGATACATCATGTTGATCAAGCGGTGTGTATTCACGGCGAGCTACAGATGAGTTCTTAACGAGTACACTAAAGGAGTTTAAACGCCAAACCGTAACCTATCATTGCATACGTTAAACAAGAGGCGAGCTCTTGTCAATACAATACCGCACGATACATCATGTTGATCAAGCGGTGTGTATTCACGGCTAGGTTCAGATGAGTTCTTAACGAGTACACTAAATGAGTTTAAACGTCGAACCGTAACCTATCATTGCTTACCTTAAACAAGAGGCGAGCTCTTTTCAATACACTACCACACGATACATCAGCAAGCGGTGTGTATTCACGGCGAGCTACAGAAGAGCTCCTAACGAGTACACTAAAGGAGTTTAAACGCCAAACCGTAATCTATCATTGCATACCTTAAACAAGAGCCGAGCTCTTGTCAATACACTACCACGGGATACATCATGTGGATCGAGCGGTGTGTTAACGGCGAGCTGCAGGTGAGCTCTTAACGAGTACACTAAAGGAGTTTAAAAGTCAAACCGTAACCTATCATTGCATACGTTAAACAAGAGGCGAGCTCTTGTTAATACAATACTGCACGATACATCATGTGAAGCAAGCGGTGTGCTTTTAGGGCGAGCTCCAGATGAGCTCCTAACGAGTACACTAAATGAGTTTGAACGCCAAACCGTAACCTATAATTTCATACCTTAAACAAGAGGCGATCTCTTGTCAATACAACACCACACGATACATCATGTGAACCGAGCGGCATATTTTCACAACGAGCCGTAGATGAGCGCTTAACGAGCACCCTGAGAGAATTAACCTACTATAGATCATTACCGTACCCAAATTTAACAGAAATGTATAAATAGAAATATGCAGTCATGAGCAATTCGTTCAAAGATTTCTAAAAGTATGTTCTGATTCGTGTTAAATCGCTTGGATACGAAAATCTTTAAAACTGCAATATCGGGAGAACATTTTGAACTTAGGTATAAGTGCGAGTATGGGGAATAGTCGCACTTTATCAACTTTTAAGTTTGAACTTGCAATGTGACGCCTTTTGTTTGACACATTTCTGTAACGCTCTGCTTTAAGATGCATGAAATTGTATTCTCGTAAGTAGTTCGCCGTCTCAAATTTTTAAAATAAAATTGGAAGGATATATTATAAAGGAAAAGCTTCTGCCATAGCAATACTTTTGCGTTCCACGAATGGCGTTATCAATCAAAAACAAATTGTCTCACATATTTACAAGATAAGTATTAGGTAATACGTTTTGATGAAGCGTTGGCATGATCCATTTTGACACACAAGACGATGTAAATTGAGAAGGAAGTAATATTTCAGTTTTATACATCACTCTTTAAAAATGAATCAGTGGATTTTCAGCAATTTTCAGTGAATGTATACTAATCTTCAAAATTTTGCTATCTTCAAATAAGTAAGTAACTAACTACATCAGTACAAAATAGCTGAGTGAAATATTTTGATTACTGCTTTTTCAATTAATTATCACTAATTTATTGAGAATATGAGTTTTTGTGTCAATTTTTCACTATTTTAAATTTGCACCATAATTTAGAATGTTTTTTTTATGTATATTTAAAGAAGCACGTCTCAGAAGGGAGCGTATGCTACCAAAGGCTTTTCCGTAACTTTTTACATTTTGCTCTTGCAGGGACTTAAAGTTCTGCTTCATTTGGCAATTTGTCTCATTTTCTCGTAGTAGTTTTCATATAAATTTCCTGTTTAAAAGTTCATTCTGCTTACTTCGTAACTTCCGCAATCTGTTCTAGTTTTATGGACTTCTGATTAAGTTAGATTTCGTGCATACCTTCCAAAGAACTTCTCTTCGTTTTCAAGAAATAAAATTACAACGCGGGCAATTAACACAACTGAATACTCATACTCAGAGGTAAGAGTTCTCGTATCTGCATTTTCAAATTGGAAACCAGAAAAAGATATTTATTACATCTTTTTGCCTTTGTTGTCACTTCTTCAATAAACCGAAAAGTAGGTACCTTTCAATTAAAATACACTGAAGTTGATACTGGATAATCCTTACAATAATGTTCGTGAAAGTATTTAGTAACAGTTCCTTCAAAATGTTACTAAAATAGTAGTGCTACTGTCACATAGTGTTCGTAATTTCCAAAATTATATTTTTCATTTTCCCGGAATAGAGTCTACATAACCTTCAAAACGCAGAACCATGGTATGCAATTGTATCTGTTATGTTTCCGGGATATATTGGGTTACTTTATGAAACGCGAAAATGCTACACCGAATGTATACAGGGATACGCGACCAACGTGGGTAGAAATAAAATTCCAAGGGTTCCATATGACGAAGACAAACACTACGTGGGGTCCTATAAAGAGCAAACCTAAACGAGAAAAGGAGGAAGAGTCCGAGGAGGGAGATTAAGTGAGATCCGGGTGTGAAACCGGTAGGGAGAGATGAACCAATGGTCCAAATAGTTCGGGAATCATCGAATCTCCAATAGTGACTTTTAAACCAGAAAACAAATTACAGATCCAAATTAGTCCTTTTTTGTTTATCTCCCGAAAATAATAATACTTGGATAATTGGATAGGGCTTCTCCAATGGTGCTCAGAAGCTACTGAACTTACAAACACGATCGTTTTGTTCAACTCTTAATCTTAAATTAGAGAATGAATTACAGATAGGAAAATAGCTCTTTTCATGCTGTTCATTCCACCATTAAACTAGTCCGCGGATACAGGAATGTTAAACAAAGACATTTTGCTTTTTAACATTCACCACATTTTTATGCACAATGTCATCTGCTTTTTTGATAAGGGAATACTAGAACATTTTTGAAATGCGCACTAAAACCGTGACTTTTTGAACGATCTGCAATAGAACGTAAAAGTGCACACGACTGCAAAGAATTGTCTCTGACGTAGATATATCACATCGCTAGCTCTGAATGGAGTGTATTTCACAGCCACCTGTTCCATAATAAAACTTGACGAGAGAATATCTTTTTCGTTCCGAAAAACAATAGAGAAGAGCATTTCCTCTCGGTATTGTTGTCAAACGCCAAGTAAATAATTGAGGTTTTAACGTTCCTATTTCATGAATTTATAAGAGTAGTAGTATAAGCAGCGGGATTCTGACACGTTTCTGGGTTATGTACGTCATCAATATGGCGACCGTTTTATACATTGGTTTCAGTAAGTATTTGAAATAGTTCAGAGATTAATCGACTTACCATGATCCAACTGTTAGCAGTCGACAATCTTCATCTTGAACCGTAAGATAGTCCAAAACGGTGCCGTCGTAGATGAAGGCGTCTAAATCACTGGACAGCACCGCTTCTACTCCTTCTTCAACACTCGTCTTATTGAACTCTTGCATGTAGTGATGCATGATGGGAAAGTATTTGGCAATTGTCGAGTCACTGTGGGACCACGGGATGGTTCCAAATTTGAACATCGGCTTATTAGAAAACGGCCTGGAAAGGCGAGGATCATCTAAACCTGCAACAAACGAAAGGCAAATAATAAAATCTGCAAAACTGACTGATATTGAATTTTGTCTTGATATAAATCTTCATAATAGTTACCCTTAATCACTTTAAAGGAGATATCTTTTAAACAAACATAAACAGTTAATAAACTTCTTGCTGTTCTAAATTAACGTTTCATCATCACGATCATCAGCTCCCGACTACATGAACATTATTATGTAAACTTAAATTGCTTCGTGAAGTCATTAGGGTAAACGACAGATGTAGACGCTTTCGAATATAAACATGAATCTATATAGGAGTTCCTACCTTTACATTCAAAATACTTTTCTCTAGTCCACGAAATTGGCATTGTAGTTACCCTTAATCACTTTTTAAAAGGTACCTACTTCTTTTATGCAAACAATTTTTTGTAATATTAATAATTAATGAAATTCTCACTGTTCTAAATCTACATTTATGTCTACGCATTACATAAGTATGTTGTCATATTAGTATTCTATGAGGATGAACTGTTCATCACACTCGCGATTGCCAGAATATTATTACATAAATTGAAGTTGCTTCGTGAAGTCGTTAGCGTAATAGAGGGGATGAAGACGCTTTTGAATATAAATATGAAACTGTACAGGGGTTCGTACCTTTAAATTCAAAATATTCTTCTCTGGTAATCATGAAAGCCGCGAGATTGGCAGTGTAGATGGCAAGGAAGACGACGGCGAAAAGGGCCCAGACGTTGGTCATAAAACGAGCGGTAAATCCCCGCGGTGAATCGACGTGAACTGCAGCTTGAAATAATACCGCCCAAACAAGCCAATACGTTCGAAACAATGAAAATCGATGAGGTGTTGTCGATCCCTATAACAAAAACGGAAATAAACAATCCTTCCTTTTATCTACAGTTACGATTCTTACTTGGTTAAGAGACAGTCTCATATTGAAGCCGCTTGGTGACAGCCATTCGAATAGAAATATTGTAAATGTTGCTGCCTGAATTGCAACAACTCCCACGAGCATCCACGACGCGGTATCAAATGGCTCGAGGAAAGCTGTAGGTGATATTATTCCTGTTCTCTTTGCCACCAAGATTGCTATCCCGGTTTCCATAAAAGGGACACTAAAGTCCACCTACAACAATAAAAACCTTACTGCATTCTTGCTCGTTCAAAACAAACAAAATTTTGATAAAACTACTCCTAAAAATTGCACAACTATAGTGAAATATATGGGTCTGCATTAAATACATTTTTGCTTCATTTTTTCCAATTTATTTTTATTTCTGATGTCTTCCTTGTAGTATTTTCATGTAGTATTGGTAAGTTACCTTACGTGATACGCATTTACAATGTACTGGATCTTATCGTTATTAAATTACAAGTCGATATTGATTATTTATGAAAGGCTTGTCAATTGAATATGCCAAGTTTATTGAACAGTAACCGTGACCAAACTACGTAATAGACCATGATGCAGATGGGTATACAACTGATTTTGGATGTCATATGCAAGCTGCGAGCGACATAAAACGTTATAGCATACACGACGGGAAGATTATGGTACAAGACTTGTCCACAGGTGTGACATTATTTGCAAAGTTCCCTTAAATTTAATTAATTAATAAAGCACGATAAGACGTCTCGTTAAACGATAGAGCACAGTGGGCCACAAGGCACAAAAAGGAAGAAAAAAAAACATTAACATTCAAAGCCATTATCTACCTACCTACTGTTATTGCAAAATAAAATTAATTATCTCCATTAATTGCATTAAAAGGCAGCGGCGGTTACTAAGGTAATAAAATCATTTATTAAATTCGGGGAACAATGTATAACTCGGTTTCAATTAATTGTGACCCTTTTAGTAAAATTACAAGAACTCTGGCCAGTTTCTACAGCAACTAGATAAAGTAACTATAATTTAATTTAACAAATAACGCTGTGTTCGGTACCCTACAACAAACTGTGTTCCTCGTTTGTTTTTCGAGCAAGAAAGTATTATATTTACGGTCTCGTTGTCTCATGTTTTTGTGCGAGCAAGTTTTAAAACGAAACAAGTCAGGGTTACTTAATTTAGTATGTTGGAGGGTATGCTGCTTTATTTAGTACAGAAAACAACAACAACAGTTATAAAGTTGTGATATAGCAAACCATAAAGTTAATAAAGGTCGAAAAGCCTGATATTGTAATATGTTATCAGTATCTGAACAATAATTATTGAGGAGTGATCAAAGAGTGCAAAAATTAAATACCCAAAGTCTTCCTGATAAAAGTCAATTAACAATTCCCTTATATGAAGATTGGAAAAACTTTGGCGGTTGTTGTAGAACAAACAGAACCCCAACGCCAATACACGACACTGTAGTTGTCCAACTACAGTGTCGTGTTTTGGCGTTGGAACAATTCCCTTGTTTTTACCATACGTTACCTTTAAAACAGTATAAATTGAATATGTTGAATTGAATGAATTGAGTATGAATTGAATTAAAAATGCATTACGAATTTAAATCTAGAAATATTAAATAGATTCGACCTTTACTTGCTAAAAATCTAATGAATAAAATAAGACTACATGATTTTCACACACTTTTATTTCACAAGTAAAAATTGTTTCGTTAATCTTGGTAAGCATTTAAAGTCTGAGGAAGCTAAGACTGACGAAACAATTCTTACTTGTGAAATAAAAGTGTGTGAAAATCTTGTCTTATTATTTTATTCACTTAAATCTTCATTTCTCTCTTCTTCCAATTGGTGATTTTTTTTCTTAAAATAAATTTAANCTTGGTAAGCATTTAAAGTCTGAGGAAGCTAAGACTGACGAAACAATTCTTACTTGTGAAATAAAAGTGTGTGAAAATCTTGTCTTATTATTTTATTCACTTAAATCTTCATTTCTCTCTTCTTCCAATTGGTGATTTTTTTTCTTAAAATAAATTTAAATTTTTAATTCCTTCATAATGGAGCATTACGTTGAAGAACTAATAAAATGAGTTCTGCAGTTCACTGTCATTAATTTTTGAGCACTCTGTATACATCATGTACTAAATGAGATTATAAAATGAATATATAACAGTACATCCCAGGTAGCTATCTATCAAACTTTTAATGATCCGACCAAGATTCTAATGAGTCGTTATACGGAGAACTATATCGTCTTAACATATTCTGTGACGATGGGCATTATTTTACAACGTTAACTGATAAATTATACAGCAAGCGTCATAAAAATAAAAGGATCATGATCATATATACGTTGACATTACGTTTCATCACTGGCAGAGCTACTAACAGGAAGATGTCTTCTCGTAATATCATATTCTGCAATTTGCCGACTATTAAAAAATTTAATTAGGAGATCGAATTATATCATAGAGGTACTTTTCATATCCAGGGTGATATTCTTTAGTCAGAATATTAAATTAAAAACTACCAATTTTAACGTATTCGAGAAGACAGAAAACAATTGCGAAAAAGTGCGCGGGTCTAAATAAATACATTCGAGTCTATAATTGGTTGCATATACATCTATGCACTTAGGGCTTAGGTTAAATTAAGCGGGAATAGTTTCAAGTGGAAATTTAATGAAAGTAATATATTCAATGAATACAATTAATTGTTTTTATATATAGTACTTTGTAATTATGTAAGTAATTTAGTAAGTAATTAATTTGTTATAGTAGTTTATATACGTTTACTCCTGATACAATCGAGGAGACAACTGGATAAAACATATCTCACCCCTTTTAGTTAAATCTCTTTGAATTCACTAAAAATAACATGTTCACAAGTGATACACTTTCACATTTGTGTCAAACGAATGCAGAATATATTACATTTATTATTTCAATTTTGTTCATGCCCTGAAATTTTCACGTTTATTTAGTTTAATTTAAACCACAGATTTTGAAATTTCTAGAAACAAAGCTTTATTCATATTAGAATTATGAGAAATTGTTTCTGTAAATTCCCGAGATAAAAATGTTTAATCTCTTAGAGTCTCTGAAAGCGAGACTCGAGTCTCCGTCTCTCATCGAGTCTCTCTGGTGTCGCTGAGAGAGACTGTCGAGAGACTCTCAAAAAAACTGTTTAGCGTCTCTGAACGAGAGTCTCGAGTCACTCATAGAGAGATCCTCATTTCGTATCCAGTCTCTGAACGAGGGACTCGAATCTCTGAACAAGAGACTCGAATCTCTCAATAAGTGGTGTCTCGAAAGACATATTTTAGAGATCCCAGTCTTTCTACGAGAGACTCGAGTCTCTCAATTTTTCAGTTTTATTCGTTGAGTCTCTCTGTGAGAGATTCGAATCTCTGAATTAACAATTTTATCGTTCGAGTCTCTCATACAGAGACTGTGAGAGATCCATAAAAACACCTAGGCAATAACTGAGAGACTGCGAAAGACTGCGAGAGACGCTCTCAGAGACGCTATAAGACTCTGAAAGACTCTGAGAGACTAAAAATTTTTGTCTAGGGTTTCCAAATAAACTTTCTTATTGTTATCATAATTTTATAACCAGATAATTTCTCCTATTAGTAGATTTCCTTATCTATTGTTAATTCTATCTACTAATTACTGGACTACTTACCGCTGCCTCTCGTTCAGCATTGATAGTCAGCGATGTCATGACCATGTCCGTCTTTCTATTAGCTAAATCAGCAATGAGTCCATTCCATTTTCCGTTTTCATTGACACCCCATTTACCGTCTTCGACACGAACTAATTCGTACGTAAATCCTAATTCTTCGGAAAACTTTTCCAGCAGATCGATGCAGAAACCGGAACAACACTGGTAGAAACTTCCATTACGGTGAACTTGACTTATGTTGACCCTGGAACAAAGAGTTTATAAGAAACGAAACAAAAGAAGGACTGGAAAACCCCGTAGAATAACAACAAAATTTAATTTAAATATCAGTTGCAACATCCAACAAGATCCTGCAAATTCTTTTGGTTTAAATTCTGGTCGTAAAGTACTAGACATAATGTAACAAAACGTTTAGCCATAAAAGTCTTGAAAATCATATTACTTTATGTATATTTTGGCCAAATGCACAGCGAACAAGGATAACACAACATATTTTTCTTGTATACCGATCGATATAGGTAATAAAGGTAAGCGCACACTCATCGGAATCGGACGACCGCCGGATAGAACGGCAGGAGAAAAAATAAACCATATAAATTTAAAAACAAATGCAATAGGCACGTTCTGTTGTAATTTCTTTAAAATTTTTGTTCCCGTTTTGAATTAATAACTTAGATCATCTGCTCTTTTTGTTTTTATCAATACCAGAATGAAAAACTCGTTATCAATAACCATGTAACAGATGCGATTCAACTTTCTGATAGAGACGAAAAGTTTTTTTAACTTTTACCCTGTTCGAAAACAAACAAGGCTGTAACTGCAGAGCGTGTGTTCAACAAATATAAAAGTAGAAAGCACTCGGTAAAGTCATTAGGTAGAAATCAGGATTTGTTTGTATAGTTTATCGTTTCTAATTAACGCGAGTTTCGAGCTGTAAAGTGTTTTAACTAATTAATTACAATATTACGTAATTAATCAATTACGAGAACTAATCTGAGGAATTCGTGCAATGAAATTGTTTCAGATAAAGGGCCACGATTTTCTATAAATGACAAAAACTTGACTTTTAATTATAATTAAGTATCTACCCAATTACAGGCGCGTATAGAACATAATATTTTTCAGCAGGAATGTTACAGGACCTATCATCTAAACCCTTTTACAACATGCCCTATTAAGACCGATGTCGACTTTATCTGGATACCCTATTTCAATCCCCATTTAGCCCCAACATGGTTGTCCTACCTAAACCCTGATGGAGCTCTGATGCTAACACTTTATTTCAACCCTTGTAACGTCTACGACTGAAAGAATCAGTGTTCTGTCTTTGCTCACTCAAGCTACCGCTTAATTTGTTTTATTTGAAAATAATTCAAGCGGTTGTAAACGGTTTTTAGATTGATTCGTACCGACTATACCTATAATGGATATAGAAGTTTGTCTTGTATTATAGTTTTAGTTCTCCCATGCTATCAACGGATACAATACCTTCTAAAACAAATATTTTCTTTCGTAGTTATTTTAAATTCCGGTGGTAGACATAAGCCGTTGGCAGTCCGCGATACTGTCGGCTTACGCCCTGACTAAAGACCTGCATTATCAGACTTTACTGGAGTATGTTTAACATGCTTTGATATACATCGCATGCATGAGGATGAGAGCCTTTAGTTCACTTTATACAAACATTGTAAAACGTGTAAGCTTTCTGTACCCGGTGGAAGTTTTTGAGCTCTGTTTAACCCAAGTTCTACCATACTCAGAGAGACGAAAACTAAATATTGTAGCATGTTACAAATGCTGTTGTTTTAGGGCAGTAAATCGTAATATTAACTCAGAGGTGTCCCTTCAAAAGTAAAAAATACAGAAAGAAGCATTTCTTAGAACGTTTTTATATTCATAGATACTGTAGAAAATTAAAAGAAGTGGATGATTTTAAGATTGTTAAAGGTGAATGTTTGGAGCGCAGCGTTGTACGGGTGCGAAACATGGACGGTGGACGCTGGTGGAAAATAAAAGGTTAGAAGCATTCGAAGTGTGGTGTTAAGGGCGAATGATGAGGATAGAGTGGATAGAGAAGGTTAGAAATGAAGGGGTATTAGAAAGAATAGGAGAACAGAGGATTCTATGGAAGTCAATAAGAAATAGACGAGTTAGGTTAGTAGGGCACCTACTCAGGCATGAAGGTCTAGTCAGAGACATATTAGAGGCATAAACGGGAGTTAGGAGGGGTAGAGGTAGACCTAGATTAGATTACTGTTCCCAAATAGTTAAGGATGTGGGTTGTTCTAGTTTTAAGGAAATGCGAAGTTTAGCTCAGGATAAGAAAAAGTGGAGGTACGTGTCCAACCAGTCTTAGGACTAACGACCTTATGATGATGATAAAATATTGAGAACGTCAGAAATGAAGAAATATTAGAAAGAGTAGAAGAACAGAGAACGAAAACTAAAAAATAGGTAGGACACATTCTGAGGCATGAAGGTCTAGTCAGAGACATATTAGAGGCAGAAATGTAAATTAGGAGGAGTAGAGGTAGGCCTAGATTGGATTACTGTTCGCAAGTAGTTAAGGATGTGGGTTGTTATAGTTTTGGGGAAATGTGAAGATTAGCCCAGGGTAGGAAAGAGCGGAGGTGCGGGTCCAACCAATCTTAGGACTGACCACCTTATGATGATGATGATGATAATTGTATGTATAAATGTGTAAAAGAAAATAGTAAAGTGCAAGGAAAAGTAAGGAAAATTTGAAAAGCACTATGAAAAAGGGTATTGCTTCAGAATGAGTTAAACAGCTTGTTTAACAGATTGAAACGTAGAGCACATGTATTATCATTGATTTTGATCTCTCTATTAATTTAGACATTTGCAAAAGTTTTGCGTATCATTTTCCTTTGCCTTTCCAATAATAATTTAGATTAATATACGCGCCTACTGAACAATATTATGTGATATTGCTTCTCGGAAATTGTATATTAACATAAGGAGCATTATTGTTAGTTAATTACTTAAATAAGGTAAGAGGAAGTTTAGCGCTATAGCAACCGAAGACTTTGCAAGTAGGACTAAATTATCTGGCTTCCTGCATGTATCTTTATTATATATTTAACAAATTAAGGAGTTAGTTTTCTCTGCTTCTCGAAAGGCGGTATTATTAAGCAACTTAATTGAATTATTAATTAATAACACACAGAAGTTAACAACTAACTATTAAGAGCTGAAAGTTATCTTAATTAATCTTTAACAAACGAAGACGTTATATAACATTTACTAAACAATTATCCAATCGCAAAATAGTAACCTAAGGAACGTTTCTCGAATACTGATGACTTTTTCAAAAAACTCTGCATTTCCCTAAAACGACCACATCCCACATCCTTAAATACTTGTAAACCTCTACCTCTACTCTTCCCGTAGGAAAAATTTCCATTGAACGTCAATGGGAATCAAGGGAAAATTTGTAAATTCCATTCAAAACCATTTGGCATAAATGGAAAAACAATTGTTTCCATTTACAATATAATTTCATTAATATTTACATAGGAAAAGTTTCCATTGATTTTCAATGGGAACCAACGCAAAATTTATAAATTCTATTTANAACCTATCTCGCCTATATTCCATTGACATCCATTGAGTTCTCTGTTCTCCTATTCCTTCTACTATCTCTTCATTTCGAACCTTCTCTTGCTTGTAACGTTTTCTTTTCCGCCGCGCCCACCGTCCATGTTTCGCACCTGCACAGCGCCGCGCTCCAACAACACACCTTTAGCAATCCTTTTCGAATTTCTAAATTAATCATTCGCGAGCATAGAAGGACTTCTTTTTATTGAAGGCGACTCGACCATGCACTACCCTCTGTTTTATATCCCCACTACTCCTTCCGTCCTGACTTATCGGACTGCCTATAGATACCTGAAATCAGCCACTTCTTCTAATTTTTCGTCTCCTATCTTTATATTCGCTCTTTCTCTACTTTTTCGTTCCTTGCATACCAGTATAATGCCATTTAATTATTATCAGTGGTAATAAATGGAGAATTGCCAATGGGATGAATAGAATTCTAGTGGAAATTCCATTCATCCCATTGGCAATTCTCCATTTATTACCATTAATTATTATCAGTGGTAATAAAATGGCATTTTTTTAATGGAAATAGAATGGAAATTTTTCCTACGGGTTAACTCCTGTTTCAGATTCTAATATGTCTCATAGCTAGTCCTTCACGCCTAAGAAGGTGTCCTACCAACCATTTAGCCTAATTTCTTAATGACTTCCATAGCGCCCTCTGTTCTCCCACCCCTTCTAACATTCTTTATCCACGGTATCCTCATCATTCGCCTGTAACACCACATTTCGAACAATTCTAACCTTTTCTTTTCGGCGACACGACCTTGCGCTATCCTCTGCTTTATATCCCTACTACTCCTTCCATCCTCACTTATCTGACTTCCTAGGTATCTAAAATCAGCCACTACTTCTAATTTTTCGTCTCCTATCTTTATATTCGCTCTTTCCCTAGTACAAAATTCATTGCAAGATTCTTCGAAAAGAGGCAGGTTTAATAAGTTTTACAGTCAAACAACTAATGAATGTTACACAATAAAACATATAATAAAAATTAAACAAAAAACCAAACGCTCCGTATTTGGAAAAGGAAACATTTGAGAACCTACGCTTAAATAACCCTTTTTTGTCTAATATTTCTCAAATGTACCGTGAGATATTGAGATGCAATTGGAAAACACCCTCTGTACATCAAAAATTGTTGAAGCGCCGTTATAGATCGTCCAAGAATTCAAAATATAGGTATATGTATTGCTCAAGACTATACGCAAAATATATAGAAACGTAGCGATTCCATCTTCAGCATTTCTTGAACAGACATCTAACAGATATAGTAGTTTCTTGGAACCATCAGTATACGAACTAAAATTGGAATCTTGTAAATTGTGTAGATAAAAGGATGCTTGCTTTATTAAATTTACAGTCATGTTACGAATTCATTCGCATTGGAGTACGTTATTTCCTTTTCAAAAGATTGTTTCAATATACAATGTAAACTCTTTATAACGTCACTCGATATAACGACAAACTCCTTAAAACATCGAAATTGCTTGACTTTGGTTGGTTTACATTTTTTTCTATACAATATTACACTCTATATAGCGTCACGCTCACTCTATTTAACGACAACAANAGTTCATAGACATGACCCATTTTTATCGATTATTATAGCGACGATTAACAGGAAACAGGCGTCATCACGCTCGACTTTGATGAAAAATATACTGTCAAAATAAATGAAGTTAAATGCAACGGATGTTTCGTTCGCGTTCATAAGATTCGAAAACCTACGAATTACAGGGTGTGATAGGGCACTATAAAATAAATGGGACTAGTCCAAAAGTCCACACCGTTTTCGAAAAAAACGTACTTGAAAGCACAGGCAACAACCAGACCTCGGAATGATCAAGCAGAAGAATGCGACACTGCTACGCCGCATTCAATCAGCTGCTACTTAGCAGTATCCGTTCTGTATTTCAGTGGTATTTTTATATTCATATATTTATTGTTATTTGTTAATTTTTAACGTTGTAGGCTCGTATTACATATGTAAACAGTCGAAGTTATAAGAAGTAGGTCAATGTGTCAGTGCCATAGGCCAGTGCAAAAAAGTGTACAGTAGTTATTTAATTAATTGTTATCGGAATGGGCGTCGTGTTGTAGCGTAGTAATCAGCTGTTGATATTTACTTTAGCTGCTTACTTGTTATCACAATTTCTCTATACGTTGCTAATTCACGCCCAGGGCCGGCTTCGGATTGCAACTTCGTCTGGTTCTCTTACAATTTCTTTTTGTCCTTTAACCACAATGCTTTACTCACCATACGATTCCCTACTGCATGTAGTTATTGCCTTTCAAAGCTTGCTACTCATTTCAGAAACACCCTGTCTATTAGGTCTTATGTATCAAATAAAAGTTTCAAGAAAGCTTAATTGTTTTTGATTCATTACACTTACACGTCTATTGTGTTTGCCTGTAACATCAAAAGATACTTTTCATACTCATATGGTTATTTTTATAGTATGAGGCACAAACGACCCTTAAATTTTTTTTTTCTGTTTGTAGTTTTTGGATTGTTCAATATAAACCGGTCAAAATTGTGAAAGAAACCTGATTAAAATTAATTTGTCCACAAATTTATAAGATGTAAGATTTTCGTTACGAACGCAACGATTCATTTCGATTGACTTTACTCTTTTATAGTATTGTTATTGAGCGCGATAAAGACAAGATTAACTTTAGTTTATCGTACCAATACAAACTGACTACACCAATAAACGTACAGGTCAACTTTTCCAGCCAACAATAAATTTCATAATTGGCTCAAACCGAAACAATAAAATATGGTTTTATGGCGTACTGGAGGTTTTGCAGTTATTTCCGGATAAAATTTAGTAGAAATTATAGTACCCATTTATCCAACTTGTGCGCCGCTTATGACTTTTATTATTGCAGTTCATGCAAGTTTATGTCACCATTCATTACTGATTTAGCTAGCATCAAGATTGCTTCTAGTTAATGATAAGGATATTTGCTTTTATATATTTAGAAAGAATAATAGCTAGACTCTCTAAAAAAGGCATATTTTTACATTAGAAAAATTTGGGAATGTGTTAAATGATTTAAAACCGAAATAAAGGACATTAAGAAATTTAAAAGTGAACAGCTGCAGCCCTGATTCGGGTCTTCGTTTCCCTGATTCGTAACGTTTCGCTAACACGAGGGTCAAGCTTCTTTAGAAGTCCTTCCATCTTTGGTACTGGGTAAGCCCTGATTAGTCTTCTAAAGAAACTAGGCCACGATATCCTTTAATAATGTGTCAATTTAAAAGTAATTACTGAAACAGTTAGCGAATACTTGTTCGCTGCAAATAATGCAGTCACATTGTTCATATAATAACATGTTTTTTTTATAGCATCAAAACCTGCCGCTTACAGGAGGTGATAGAGCACCATAAAACAATAAAATAAAGTAAATGATGGGACTATTCCGAAAGTCCACACCATTTTCGATAAAAACGTATTTGAAAGTACAGGCAATGACAAGTCCGGCTCTGGTAGGATCACGCACAAGAAAGCGCCAATGCAACGTCGCATTCAATCAGCTGCTACTTAGCAGTATCCGTTCTGTATTTCTTTTGTATTTTTATATTCATGTACTTTTTGTTGTTTGTTAGTTTAGATTTACAACCAGTCTAGAGTAGTTCTTTGTTCTTTTAACGTTGTAGGCTCGTATTACGTATGTAAACAGTCGAAGTTATAAGAAGTAGGTCAATGTGTCAGTGCCATAGGTCAGTGCAAAATGGTGTACAGCAGCTATTTAACTAATTGTTATCGCATTGGACGTAATGCAATGTAGCATAGTAATTAACTGTTGAAATTTACTTTAGATGCTTAGTTATTATCGCAATTTCTCTATAAGTACGTTGCTAATTGTTCACTAATTCATTTACTGGCCAATGAGGATAAACAAACGCTGAGATCATTCGTCTTGACTATCTCATAGCATAACTTACATAGACTTTTTTTTTGATAGCATCAAAATCCGCAGCAATTATTATATTATTAAAACAATTATTTCTGCTACTTACTCGGCCATAACAGCGTCTGTGGCTACCCTACAAAGAACACCCCGATCCATGGAGCATTTACCGCTGACAGGATCAGGAGGGGTCAGAAGAATGTAAGGTGGCTCTTCCAAAAATGTGATTTTCAAATGGAATTTTTCGGGCACTCCCTGGGGAGGCGNATATCATAACTTACATAGATTTTTTTGATAGCATTAGAACCTGCCGCTTACAGGAGGTGATACAGCACCATAAAACAAGAAAATTAAGTAAATGATAGGACTAGTTCGAAAGTCCACACCGTTTTCGAGAAAAACGTATTTGAAAGTACAGGTAATGACCAGTCCGGCTCTGGTAGGATCACGCACAAGAATGCCCCAATGCAACGTCGTATTCAATCAGCTTCTACTTCTACAGTACTTCTACAGCAGTATCCGTTCTGTATTTCAGTGGGATTTTTGTATTCATATATTTTTTGTTATTTGTTAGTTTAGATTTACAAGCAGTGTAGAGTAGTTCTTTGTTCTTTGCTCGTATTACGTATGTAGACAGTCGAAGTTATAAAAAGTAGGCCAATGTATCGGTGCCATAGGTCAGTGTAAAATGGCGTACAGTAACTATTTAACTAATTGTTATCGCAATAGACATAATGTAATGTAGCATATTAATCAACTGTTGAAATTTACTTTAGATGCTTAGTTGTTATCGCAATTTCTCTATACGTTGCTAATTGTTCACTAATTCATTTACTGGCCAATGAGGATAAACAAACGCTGAGATCATTCGTCTTGACTATCTCATAGCATAACTTACATAGACTTTTTTTTTGATAGCATCAAAATCCGCAGCAATTATTATATTATTAAAACAATTATTTCTGCTACTTACTCGGCCATAACAGCGTCTGTGGCTACCCTACAAAGAACACCCCGATCCATGGAGCATTTGCCGCTGACAGGATCAGGAGGGGTCAGAAGAATGTAAGGTGGCTCTTCCAAAAATGTGATTTTCAAATGGAATTTTTCGGGCACTCCCTGGGGAGGCGTGTGGCTGTTTCCGGGCCAAACAATGTCTTTTATGTCTAATCCTTCAGATTCCCACGATTTCCAGACCCCTATCTGAAACAAGTAAATTTTTTTTGTAACCAATTTGCACGGTTATTTTGTAACGATGAAAACTGTTTAGTTTCAGACAAATACCGTAGAAAATCTATAGGGTTGTTCGGAAAGTCATTTCGTTTTTTCCCGACAGAGGATTTAATTAAAATTGGGTTGTCTACAACAACGTCAAACGCAAGAGGTCATGGAGCAAAAAAGATGAACCGGCTCAAACCATTTCCAAAGCCGATATTCACCAAAAAAAGGTGATGCTGTCTGTTTGGTGGGATTTTAAAGGAATCGTTTTTTTTGAGCTTTTACCGGATAACACAACGATTAATTCGGAAGTCTACTGTCATCAGCTGGACAAACTGAATGATGCACTTCAACAGAAAAGGTCAGAACTAATCAACAGGAAAGGTGTAGTGTTTCACCAAGACAACGCGAGACCTCACACAAGTTTGGTCACTCGCCAAAAGCTTTTACAGCTTGAATGGGATACAATGCTACACCCACCATATTCTCCAGACCTGGCACCATCGGATTATTATTTGTTCCGGTCACTCCAAAATTTTTTAGACGGTAAAACCTTCACCTCAAATGAGGAGGTCAAAAACCTCCTCGATCAGTTTTTTGCCAGCAAAGACCAAAAATTTTATGAGCGTGGAATTATGCTACTACCAGAAAGATGGCAAAAGGTGTTGGACCAGAACGGTCAATATATAATTTAATAAAGTATTTGTTTATTATACGAAAACTGTCTTTCATTTCCACAAAAAAAAAACGAAATGACTTTCCGAACAACCCTATAGATACATATTGGATTTTTAAATTAATGTACAATTCTAGCACTTCAACATAGTTCATGTAGAAGCTGTTCAAACTAAAACGTCATCTCATCTCTACAAATTTAATATGAGTAGTTAGATAAGACTTCATTAAGTTTCCTAAAAAATGTCTGAAATTTCTCTTCTCTCATAAAACCCCCGGCACTTGCTAAGAATAATCACCAACTCCTACTAAAATCCTTCATCAGGCAGTGCTAGAATTGTAATTAATTTAAAACGGGACTAAAAGATCAGACTGACAATTAATTATCTTTAGCACTGATGACAAGGGCGATAAAACCGTTTTGCTGACGCATATCTGACTGACTTTTGTAATGTATTGATAATAAATTTGAGTTGTCTTATTATAACTAAAACACTAAATGCTCAATAAACAGAAAGTCCTAATATGAATTGTTTATAATGTAAAGAAAAACATAAATTGAACGTTTACACTTTTAAAGAAGACTCTAACAATTGTTTAGACTTTTCCACGTTTGAAGTGGGCGAAACACGTGTCCGTTCAGTAAAATTATATTAGGGGTAATTGGGGTGAATTTTCTACTTTATTTATCTACGATTAGAAAAACATTTTATGAAAGATATCTTACCTCTTCCCAGACCAGTTGTTTGCTGACTCCAGGTCGTAAGTTCATAATTTTCAACTCGGCCGCTTTTAGAACCCCGTCTGGGGTAAATTCTATGGGTGGCTTTCCCATCAGTTCCGATTCGATGGTCACGTTTCTTAAGTGGCGAAAAAATCTGTCTCCGGTGTCCCATCGAGCAACTCCAGGACCGTCGCAGGATAACTGTGTGTTAAGTGACCAGTTATCGGTCTTCTGGTCATTGATAAAACCTTCAACTCCGTAAGCATACACTTTTATTGCCGTGGTGATTTCGTTGACAAGAGATGCGCTAGTTGTGTCAAAATGTACACCTGAAACAAACAATTTCACTTTTACTTCATTAAACCCTTAAAAAACAAATTTAGAAAACGTTTGAGAATCATTAAATACGTTTGTAATTTTTAGAAACATCAGGATGTAGTAGTATGTACACTCGCCAATGAAGATAAAGTTTTTGTTTATTAGGTATGGTATTGTTTGTTATTTGTTAGATTAGATTAAGTGTGATTGACGATGTTTATGTTTACAATCAGCCTAGAGTAGTGGTTTGTTCTTTTGGCGTTGTAAGCTCGTATTACGTAGACGATCGAAGTTATAAGAAGTAGGTCAGTGTGTCAGTGTCATAGGTCAGTAAAAAATAGTGCATAGTGGTAATTTATTTAATTGGTATAGTAATGGACGTCTAATTATGTGTTGTAGCGTAGTAGACAGCTGTTGATATTTACTTTAGCTGCATAGTCATCACCGCTCTTTATATGTTGCTAATTCACGTCCAGGGCCGGCTTCGAATCGCAACTTTGTCTAGTTCTCTTGCAATTTCTTTTTGTCCCTTAACCACACTGCTTTGCTCACTATGCGATTTCCTATTACATCTAGTTAACATCCTTCAAAGCTTCCTACTTATTTCAGAAATACCATGCATATTAGGTCTTAAAAAACGGTATAAAAAATATGGTATAAAAACTTTATTGGTTTTATATAAATTGGGAAAAATTAGGTTAATAAAAACGTATGGCCCTTTTAAAGAAAATGCTGACGCGAATAAGTTTAAAAGCAAATAGCGATAGCCACCCTTCATCATTTGGTGTTTTGAATAGGGTCGAATCAATAAGTAGAGACCGCAATTGATGTCGAATGTCGGACACCGGAAACTGCCATTTCCCAACAATCTACTACCATTGTCGAATACAGAAATATTTTAGATATTTCCCTTTTGACATCGTCAGAACAGAAAACGGACGCATTCTCACAAACAAAGCAAGACAAATCACGAAAGTAGGATTTGTCTCTNCTTCCCAGACCAGTTGTTTGCTGACTCCAGGTCGTAAGTTCATAATTTTCAACTCGGCCGCTTTTAGAACCCCGTCTGGGGTGAATTCTATGGGTGGCTTTCCCATCAGTTCCGATTCGATGGTCACGTTTCTTAAGTGGCGAAAAAATCTGTCTCCGGTGTCCCATCGAGCAACTCCAGGACCGTCGCAGGATAACTGCGTGTTAAGTGACCAGTTATCGGTCTTCTGGTCATTGATAAAACCTTCAACTCCGTAAGCATACACTTTTATTGCCGTGGTGATTTCGTTGACAAGAGATGCGCTAGTTGTGTCAAAATGTACACCTGAAACAAACAATTTCACTTTTACTTCATTAAACCCTTAAAAAACAAATTTAGAAAACGTTTGAGAATCATTAAATACGTTTGTAATTTTTAGAAACATCAGGATGTAGTAGTATGTACACTCGCCAATGAAGATAAAGTTTTTGTTTATTAGGTATGGTATTGTTTGTTATTTGTTAGATTAGATTAAGTGTGATTGACGATGTTTATGTTTACAATCAGCCTAGAATAGTGGTTTGTTCTTTTGGCGTTGTAAGCTCGTATTACTTAAGTAGACGATCAAAGTTATAAGAAGTAGGTCGGTGTGTCAGTGTCATAGGTCAGTGCAAAATAGTGCATAGTAGTAATTTATTTAATTGTTATCGTAATGGACGTCTAATTATGTATTGTAGCGTAGTAGACAGCTGTTGATATTTACTTTAGCTGCATAGTCATCACAGTTCTTTATATGTTGCTAATTCACGTCCAGGGCCGGCTTCGAATCGCAACTTTGTCTGGTTCTCTTGCAATTTCTTTTTGTCCCTTAACCACACTGCTTTGCTCACCATGCGATTTCCTATTACACCTAGTTAACATCCTTCAAAGCTTCCTACTTATTTCAGAAACACCATGCATATTAGGTCTTAAAAAACGGTATAAAAAATATGGTATAAAAACTTTATTGGTTTTATATAAATTGGGAAAAATTAGGTTAATAAAAACGTATGGCCCTTTTAAAGAAAATGCTGACGCGAATAAGTTTAAAAGCAAATAGCGATAGCCACCCTTCATCATTTGGTGTTTTGAATAGGGTCGAATCAATAAGTAGAGACCGCAATTGATGTCGAATGTCGGACACCGGAAACTGCCATTTCCCAACAATCTACTACCATTGTCGAATACAGAAATATTTTAGATATTTCCCTTTTGACATCGTCAGAACAGAAAACGGACGCATTCTCACAAACAAAGCAAGACAAATCACGAAAGTAGGATTTGTCTCTCTTTGAAATGCGAGCACTTTGTACCTAGTCATGAGGATTACTAGAAAATGAACAATCCTGAAAATGATCCTTATGTCTCGAAAATAATATACAAGTAGAAAAAGAATTTCGAAAATGACCCATTGAGCATATAAGTATATATCAAAAACTGACTAATCAAAGGGTGTTCTTTTTACTGTTGTTAAGTAGAGGAAAGTTAGTTTTTGCCCACGTAAAATATAAGAAATAAATATGTAAATACAAATATAAGTAGGAAAGTTCACTTTATTTTATTAGCTCGACTTCCTGAGATGAATATGTAAGGTAGGTAGTAAAGTTGTAGGAGTAACTATAAAGCGTCGCAAAGTCGACTGAAGTCCCATCTGTCTTAGTCGGAAAGAGATTTAAAAAGCAGTCGTGCGAAATTTGCTTCCTGAAGGATACCCCATCATGGCCATGTTGCTCAAGACCCACGGGTAATCTCTTACTTTATGGATAAAGGTTCGTTTTAGGAGAAAATTGAGTCAAAATAGCTTTATTTCCGGATCTAAACTTCCTTCTTAATGAACCGCGATGGATTAGAATATTAATAGTTTGAAGTAGCACTAAAATATCCAAAAACCTACAGAGTGATCCACTAATAAATAACAACGATTTTCGGTGATAGGTCAACAAAATCCCTAAATTCACATTTCTATAAAGAACAGTCGACAAAATTCAAACTTTTTTATCCCCGGACGTCATAAAGGCGTCAGTAAGCAGTAAGTTGTTGTTTATGTTTCTTTTATGCGTTGGACAACCGACATTGTTTAGCGTACATTTCATCCATGTGTTACTACTCAATTTTTTAGGCAGTTTGTACTCAACGATTCAGTAGTACTACATCCACGTTGCCAAATCACGCACAGGACCGGCTTCGAATTGTAACTTGTCGTGGTTTTCTTTCCAATTTTGTTAATTTAATTCCTTAACTACGCTGCTGTACTCACAATGCGATTCTCCAAATTCATTTACACCCTGTATGTATATAAAATGAAGTCAGTAGTAGATTCCCGGACGGATTTCCGAATTTTTCTCCTATCATATCAATAAAGGAAGAGAGAACAATTGAGAGAACAGAATTTGTTTTGATCAAGACGGATAGTAGTTCTCCCGATCTCGCGCTTTTATGAGGTCGATAAAGTCAGTTATTTAGGTTCCAAGTTCACTAAAAGGATTACAAAGAAATTTTCCTTTGTGTTTCTCTAGGAAGGATTTCTTTCACGAAACATTTATAGGATTTCATCGCTGCTTGGAGCACGTAAAAAGGAAAACTCTTATAAAGCTTGCCATTAATCAGGAGTGAGAAAAGTGACAAAAAATCTCACGACGCAGTGGCGATCTTATCTCTTCGGCTGCTTTCATGGGAGAATGTAATGAAAAAATTGACAAATTAAGAAAGCCAACTTCATTGTTATTCGGAAAATAAGAAGGGACCGTTTTCAAAACGATACTTAAAACAGTTTACATTACGGTAAATATGTCAAAAAATTGTTTTGGAAGGATTACTAATTTACTTTTAAACTAGTTTTTATAAATGGTTCAGTTTCAGTGTCCTTCCAGTTCGATCAGTTTAATGTGTTTCGTCGGCAAAGAACGTCGCTTATCGCGGAAACAGCTTGGAGAAATCCTTGCAATCTCGTAGATTTACTTAAGCTACCCTACGTTTCAAGTAATTTTACATGTAAATTGTACGTCGAATGCGGTCGAAAGGCATAGCGCATAATCCGTTTAATTATTGCTTCGTCACTGTACGCCAATTAAGACTTAATCCTTTTTATCAGTTCGAATTCTTTGAACGCTATACTCCGATAATTACCAATGCTGTACCAAATTTCTACAAGCGCAATCTAATTTGAATAAGTGCAGACAGAGCAGCTTATGTCATCTGCAGTACTTACTGTAGGATTAAATAATGTCTAGGAAGGTCCTTTTCTCTAATTGTTTGGGATTGACATTCTGTTTTCATTTATATCTGTAGAATACGTAACCACAACATTTTACGAGTATTTATCAAGCATTTCTATTGACTCTGCTCTAAATCAATAAACCATTAACGCCGCTGACATTAATTAGCGCCCTAGGCGTCAGTTTCGATAAGTGCCAAATGTATCGACTTCAGGGAATTGTACCTTCAATTCTCGACACTACGAAATAGAGCAAAAATGTACAACCGCTTCGGACCGTCTATTAGAAATATTAATAATTTACTAATTTGGTAATCGAATAATCTTGAAAGTTTTACTGTTAAAATAGGGTAAAAATGACTTCATAACAAAATTAATTTTTTTATCTACTACCTACATATAATTAATAATTCACAGCATCTAATCTAAATAAGGATCAGATTCAAACCTGCGCTTACTTTATTTCGTTTGAATGAAATAACTGAAGGAAGAATTAATTACAATTCACGTGGAACCCCAAGCACTTTGTTTCTACAACGTATATTTATTTTCCACATAAATTTGCATAGATATTATCTGCACCGCCAGAAAAACCAAAAAGCAAACCATTGAACTTCCGTGGGGACTCTTCTTTTTATTAGAACAACTCCAAAAAATTAATGGAGCTGTACATAAAAAAATTTAACAGATCGCTGTCTTTAAACGAGCACCAGGGTCGAAATAAATTCTGGGTTGTCTCTGCTAAATAAATGAATACGAGAAGTTTTTATGACCAAATGAATTTTAATACTGCAGACAATCTTAAAGCTGAATTAGAACACAAATTTTTCATTTCTGTTAAATAAAACAAAGCAGAAGAGGTGCTGAGGGGACCAAAAATTTCAGGTCCTGATATTAGCCCCGGAAATAATCCCAAAATTGAAATAACATTTCCTTACAGAAAAATTATCCTTACGATAATGAACACATTAGATATTTATGGAAACCAATTATTATTTTTAGATATTTGAATTTAAAAGTCTTGTACAAATTAAACATTAAGTTAATTAGGATTCAAGAATTAGTAGATTTATCGCATCGGCGGTGGAGGTCAAAGTTTTGGAGATACGAATTCTAATTTATAATGGTTCACAAACAGTAAAAAAAAGGGAAATACCTCAGGGTAAAAGTTGTTCATTAAAGATAAACGTAAATTACAAAAAGCGAATCGGCATTCATGGTTTGTTTGTTATCACAAACACCATTCGTCATTTCAGTCAAACAAGCCAGAAAGTTTCTCTCTAATATGGCGCACGTGTAGGCGATAATATCTTTATTTTTACCACTTCTGGTGCGCCATGTCACGTACCAGTTTTATCGTGGAGAAATCTGGCAAGGAACAAACGTTTACACTGAACAACCCCCTTTCTAAATTTCGCCGAAGTCAAACAACGAAAAGGGAAACAATTAACGCCATATATACAACATTTATACGAGACTATAAGACTAAATAAAGTACGTGTCTTGTTTTTTGTACAGGTTCTTTCATTATTTGTTTATTTCTAGGGGCTAAAAGAAAAGCAGTAACAAACAAAAAACAACAAGAAGCATTTATATTTTTCTACGATAGTAGTATAACTATGAGGATTATGAACCATTCACCCCCCCTTGACTGCAACCCAACATACTCTACAGTATTTCGGCTGCCATAGTAACAGGGGTTAATCTTTATTTATATTTATATAGTAGTATACGAGGAGGGTTGTAAACCATACATCCCCTTGACTGCAAACTAATCACAATGCGATTCTCCAAATTCATTTACACCCTGTATGTATATAAAATGAAGTCAGTAGTAGATTCCCGGACGGATTTCCGAATTTTTCTCCTATCATATCAATAAAGGAAGAGAGAACAATTGAGAGAACAGAATTTGTNAATAAGGCAAACAATATACAAACGAACCCTAATTATCAACACGAGCCAGTAAATGTTTTAGTCACTCCCTACCCTCATATAATAATATTATGTATAGACATGTGTATGTATTTGTGTTGTATTGATTGTAATGTTAGGTATAGGTTGATTTAGGATGAACGTATTTGCCAAGTGCTTAGCTAAGCAAACAGAAACTCAGTAATTGAAACCGGTCCGATTTTAGTTTGTTCCGGCGAACTACGTACGTTGGTATTAGATACGTGCAACTAATTTAGTTATCGACGTATCTTATAATAGGAAAATTTACTCACCTAGCATACCAACAGGGAATTGGCCGGATGCCGACTGTGGGTTTTCGATAACACTCTGGGTGACAACCCAAACATAGTTCTCTCCAGTCAAATGGAATTCCCGAGCGGCTTTGAGAATTTCTTTCGCCTCTTCACGAGTACAGTACAACAACATAACTCGCGCTTCTGAATCAACCAAAGCGGCCAGATCTCCGTTCTTAGCCACCAGAACTGCATTCAGTATTGTAAATTTGAACCGATCCTGCAACAGAAAATAAAGACAAATCAAAATTCATGTTTTAACATTTAGCAAACGACAATTGCAAGTTCTAGAGTACTACTTTTAGACCGAAAGTCATTAGTTCCGATAGAGTGAAACATTAATAAGAATCTATCTTTTGACTGTTACTGAAGCAGTTCAGAAGTTATCTTGCTCTATTTTATTTTGTTAAAATGTGTCGTCACGTCATGCACCCTTGAATGTAGGGAGATTTCCTTTTTGAAATTTAGATGTAAAAGCAGTGTGTTTGCATGTTAAAGTGCAACGGATAAAAGCAAAAATAGGTTCGACATCGGTTCCAAAAGCAACGCTAAAAGGAAATAAGACTTAAAAAGGAAGAGAAGCAAGGAAAACCTTGTACGTAGATAAGATATCAATACTGATTTGCCCGGGAGTGCGCCGTTTGCTTTAGAGACCTCCCTTCGAAAGCAGGTAAATATACCAAAGCAACGACAAGACGGAAAAGGCACAAAATAAGAACAAATGCACGTCTTCGACCCCCATGTTTAACTAAATATTTTCGGGCCTTGGAACGTATAAATTAAATTACGGCCGGGATAATGACGGGAACACGCGAAGAAAAAATGCCTCTAAACCCGCAGGCGACTGTAGTTTTAAGTAAAATTTATCGCCCGTATAAATTTAACACGAACGTGAACGGAAAATCCCACGTGTCATTTATCATAAAACTTTCAGAGTTTCCCAAAGAAGGCGAATGCAGTAAATAATAGGTAAGTAGAATTCCATGTAAAAAAATAAAATAATTATGCATTTCGTCAAACAATGTTTTTTATTGCGTGGGTATATAAATACTTAACAGACACTTAATCAGCAAAGGAGGCCTAAAATAATTATGCATTTCGTCAAACAATGTTTTTTATTGCGTGGGTATATAAATACTTAACAGACACTTAATCAACAAAGGAGGCCTAAAAAACTGGATCCCAAAAGTTAAGAAAACTATTGATCGTTCACCTCCTATTTTGTAATCAGTTGTTTAACCAAAGCAATATTGGGGTTAAACGTAATTTATTGAAGTGAAACTTCTAGAGGGGGTAGATGGTATATCGCGTGGTCAGAGGCGGCAGCGGTGGAGGGAGAGTAAGGCTGGCGGCTGTGAAGAGAGGGCAACGCCTGTATCAGATGGATATAATGCGCAGCTACGCGACGAGCGGGGAATCCGCTAGAGTCCCGGCGGCGTGTGCTGTGCTCAGCTGTTGTTTTCTTACCTCTGCTCTCTACGCGGCTGGGCATCACTGCCTCTGTTTGCGGTTTGTGTAAAAACCAAATCATAATTTGCAGTAAACTTGTAAAAACGTGTGCTGGGACACATAGTAGAAGTGAATCTTCAACGAACAAGTGGAAAAACAAATAGCAAACGACTTTCAAGGTGATTCTTTTTGGAAAACGGCGCTTTTAATAGTCCAGTGCCTATTGTTTCCCTATGCAAAGTACAGTATGCCTGAAACGTAAAACTTAATTCAAATCCCCGATCTACTTTAAAATGCATTAAACTTTTGTAAAGAGAACCAGATAGGTAAGAAAATTATCATTCCTGGAGTACAAATTAGAGGTTGTAGGTGACTGCAAGACGGTATGCCTCTTGATGTCTGAAAGAACTCAATTCTAAAAGGATAAGTTCTGTTACGATTGAGTTCAATTTATGTAATGTACAGTATGCAAAAATTCACATCTTTGCCTTTATCTTTCGAAATTTCTTATTGTAAAGAAATAAATTGAGATCATTTTATTTTATTTGGGTATGGAACTTGAATTGAATCGAATTTCTTTAAAGACATCAATTTTCAAAGAAATTTTCCAGCATTCGAATGCAAATGTTAACATGTTTCACACAACGTCTGCGTTCCATTATTCATTTTTGGAAAAAATATTGTATGTCTAGTCTTGACACTTAAAGGAAATATAGTATAAATCGACAGCATTATAAATAACGTCTTGGTGTCGGTTCCAGCTGAGGGGGCGCTTCTCGATTTATACCGTGTCGTAATCCCCTCGCAGATGAATGAATGATACCGAAGGACTATAAGCCATATAAATTTATAGTCGGCCAATACTACCAAACGGTTTCGAAATGAAAAAAATTTATGTCCTCGTGACTCCTTGACTGGCAAAAGGCGAGAAATCTAATTTAAGATAGGTACCACTTAAAGAAAAAAAAATAAGAGCTCTCTTATCGTTTTGTTGAGTAAACGATAGAACAGTATTTTTAATTTCTCTTTTAAAGTTTGTCACTGTTTTAAACTACCACATAATTGTGAAGACGAAGATCCTGAAGATGTACGAGGAAAACATCGTTACAGTTAATGTTCTTTAGGAACGTTGTACCTACATTAATTCCATCCGAATCCTTTAACTGAAATTGGATTTTTCTAAGCTCCTATATTGCGTTCTTTACAAATAAAAAACAAAACAAAAAAGAGCAAGGGGTAGTCACTTGAAAACTTAAGCGGTTTTCGTGAAAAGCAATTTAGTACGTCTGTTCCAATTCTCGCTTGCTCTGGAACAACCGCTTTGTTTCCAAGTTTTTCTTCGACATCGTTCACGTGTTTAGAATGAAATGGATAAATGCTCGAAATTAAAGAAGAAAAAACGTTTAAATGAATACGCCAGGAATTTTCTATTAATTTTTCCACGATAATATAATAGATACCTAAATAGCATTCTTAGAAAACAACTACTGAAGCGTCTAGTCCCGTCATATAAATACAGAAACGTGGGCATTCCAAAAATACGTGAAGAATGTAATGAGAAACGAAAAGTTTTCACTAAATTCTATTGCATATTATGTCACCGACGACATATTTTCAAAATGAGTCGAGGGCGAGTACGCACCAATCTTGAGTCTCACTAACTCGCCGCATTCACAGGAAAATGCAATATTTCACTCTTTATGATATAAATGTCTCTGACTTTAATGTAGTGATGTAAATGTCGAATATAGGATACATATCTGCTCCATGTAATGCTCTAGACCACATGTTTCCAGAATGAGTCAAAGACGAGTAAAGGCGAAAAGAATACGCAGTATCTTTGACTCAAATTAACTCGCCGCATTGACAGGTAAATGTAATAAGATTTCATGTTTGTGATAGAAATTAATCATATTTTCGAATAAATTTTACTGCATATTATATCACCAATGACATTTTCAGAATGAGTCGAGGGCGAGTACGCACCAATCTTGGGTCTCACTAACTCGCCGCATTCACAGGACATTGCAATATTTCACTCTTTATGATATAAATGTGTCTGACTTTAATGTAGTGATGTAAATGTCGAATATAGGATACATATCTGATCCATGTAATGCTTTAGACCACATGTTTCCAGAATGAGTCAAAGACGAGCAAAGGCGAAAAGAATACGCAGTATCTTTGATTCACACTTACTCGCCGCATTGACAGATAAATGTTATAAGACTTTACTGTTTGTGATAGAAATTAATCATATTTTCCAATAAATTCTGCTGCATGTTATGTCACCGACGGCATATTTTCAAAATGAGTCATCGAGGGCGAGTACGCACTAATCTTGGGTCTCACTAACTCGCCGCATTGGCAATAGAGTACTACTTTTAGACCGAAAGTCATTAGTTGCGATAGAGTGAAACATTAATAAGAATCTATCTTTTGACTGTTATTGAAGCAGTTCAGAAGTTATCTTGCTCTATTTTATTTTGTTAAAATGTGTCGTCACGTCATGCACCCTTGAATGTAGGGAGATTTCCTTTTTGAAATTTAGATGTAAAAGCAGTGTNCGACGGCATATTTTCAAAATGAGTCATCGAGGGCGAGTACGCACTAATCTTGGGTCTCACTAACTCGCCGCATTGGCAAGAAAATGTAATATTTCACTCTTTATGATAGAAATGCCCTTGACTTTAATGTTGTGGTGTACATGTCTTCAGAAGGAGTCGATGGCGAGCAAAAACGAAAAGAATCTTTGACACTCACTAACTCGCCGCATTGACAGAAATGTGTAATCTTTCACTCACATTCCTCATACATATTTTAAAATAATGATAGTTTGGCTTACACTAACTAGGGCATTAACATCAAGTCCTTCTTTTCGTTTTCTTATCATAGATAGAGCTCATACTTACATATTACAAATCTCAAAATTGTATATAGAGTCACAAGGGGATTGCAGTATATTTCACTTTGTAATTTCTTAGGTAACTCAAAATTAAACAGGTGTAAAAGAGAAAACAGTAGCACTTTAATTAAATTTAAATTGTAATTAAGTTTAAACCCTGTCACTTCACCGAGTTATTTAATCAGTATCGTTAGCTTAAAAGGTTGTTTTGAGAAATGTTTTGTAATATACAAAGATTAGGGTTTATTACTACGTAGAATACTTAGACCAGTTTTAAAGAGTCAAATAATATAAAGTTGAAAGTAGGGCAAATATTAGCAATGAAATAGTTAAAGTTATTACAGAAAATTATAAGGACCAGAGCAATTAATCTCAGTAAAATTAAAAGTTCAAGGGTTCTCTTTAGAGATTCAAAATGGTTTTGTTTCTGCAATTTCAAACCTTAGCCTCTTATTTCAAACACTAAAATCAAGTAATTTTCCATTATTCACACAAAAATTCTCACCTGCATGGCAGACACCCTTTCCCTAACCGCTTGAATGAAGTCGTCGTGACCAGCGATAGGACTTGTAACAACTGAAAACTGGTGCCATTTGTACCGTTCGAGAATACTCAGCATAGCGGCAGTCTGATGTTCCAGCGATGGAGCAAGCTGCAGTTGCAGGGATGATTGAGATGCCCTTCTCTCTAGGCCTGAATTATCGGCATTCCACGCTATCACCGGAATGCCCAAGTAGCCCGCGAGCTGCAGGAAATATTGAGCCGATGCAGTACTTCGTCCGTACTGTTCGTAATTCATGAGGTACAGAATTGCAGACACGTTCACAGAAAGGAAATCTTGACACAATGACTTCAATATTGCTGAAAAGAAAAGAAGAAAAGAAATTATTTTTCAATCAGAAAGTAATTTGTTTAAAAAGAAAGACGAATATGTCGCAATTCATCCGACGCAACGCCTGCGCTTTCTTATTGAACTGAAACTGAGGGCAACGGCTGTACTAGATGAACATAATGCGCAGCCGCGCGAAGAGCGAAGAGTCCGCTAGAGTCCCGGCGGCGTGTGCTGTGCTCAGCTGTTGTTTTCTTACCTCTGCTCTCCACCTGGCTGGGCATCATTGCCTCTATTTGCGGTCTGTGTAAAAACCAAATTATAATTTTTCAGTAAACCTGTGAAAACGAAAAACATTTCCGTTTCTTATTAGACGACTGCATCATCTCCATCATTGCAGCTGCTGGTAAAAATTAAACTACTAGTAGCTTACAACAGCCAAGTTATCATACGGTGTTTAGGTTGATAATAAATTTATTATAAAAGAAATGAAGAATTAATTCCAATCTCGATGATAATATGTAACAGATCCAGCGTTTTCCTCCTCAAAAGGTCAAAGAAACTTAGGAGCAGCATATGTAATTTTATTCCAAAATCTTCTAATTGTATTTACATATTTGCCAATTGGATCGTTTAAATATTGAATACGTTAATTTTTGATTGTCTCTACTTCCTGTAATCATCCTTGTCACACAACCAGTTTTAATGGGTGTAAATGAGACTAATTAATAATTATGAGACATTCTGTGAACTTGTACGAACCTAATTAAACTTCATACATATTAAACACCTCTCTGTGTCGATTAGTATTAAACTAATAGCCCATGCAATCCGGAAATATTTAATTTAATTACAATCAAATAAATAAATTGAGAGCAACTGGTATAATTCGTTTTCGAATTGTCTATAGAGTAAATGCTGGGCTGCCTTATTATTTAAGATGCGAATGATTATTATTATCATCATCATCCAAATAAGCAAATCGAAGATTTTGGGTCCATTATTAGGCTACGTAGATAAATTGCAGCATTATCGGCAACACGTTTGTAAAGTTCAAGTCCAAGTTTTTATCTGAGCTCTTGTAACTCTTCTACATAATACGAAACCGTTTCTGTGACACTTTATTCAAACAAGTAATACAGTAAATGGTTTCCAGAATAGAAGGACGTTCCACCTTAATTTTCCTAATGTGCTGTCGTGAACAATGAGAAATCCTTTCAGGTTCAAGCTTTTTCTCGCCTAGGTAATAAGTAATTCACCCAAATATACCCAACGAAATTTTCAGAGCGGACACGTATTTCAAGCGTCTCTAATTTGAGCATCATCAACATCAGCTCCTTTTTTTCCTAATATAAATTGTAACTAACTAATTTTATATTAAAGCCGGGTGCAATATATTTTTTTATTTGTGCTATTTGTAGAAGAAAGCAGCACTTAAAATTTAAAACGTTCAAATGTTAATGTTTAGTTTCTGAATGTTTTCCAACGTCAAGGAAGCGTTTTAAAAAGTGT
Organism: Agrilus planipennis; assembly: GCF_000699045.2. Taxonomy (NCBI): domain Eukaryota; kingdom Metazoa; phylum Arthropoda; class Insecta; order Coleoptera; family Buprestidae; genus Agrilus; species Agrilus planipennis. The sequence continues at coordinate 3,808,406 of NW_020442466.1, forward strand.
GTTTCAGGGAGGAAAATGGAAACCCGCCCTAGAGCTGAAGGCTCTAAAAAAATGGCACTGCCCCATAAAATGTAAATCAGTTGAGAAGTAGCTCGCTAAAGTACACTTAAAGGGTCTCATTAAATTTAAATTATTCGCGAACCTCTTTACTTAACAGAAAACTGCTGATTTCTTAGGCAGTCTTATAGTCACCTGCTTCTTTGTATTCTCCACTTTTACTTTACGGCTGGGTAATTCCCGCAAAAAGGGAAACTCTTCTTTTTTACTTGCTAAATTATGAAATAAGTTAGTATTGGTGAATAGGTAACTGATATTTAATTCATCTAAATTTATCGCACCTGAATGTTTTATCATGGTAACATTAAATAGATTCCTTTTACAGCAACTATGACATTATGCACCAAAAATTTAAAGGTACATGAAAAGGAAGTAACCATCCCACACCACTCGGTGATATACATAAACATGAGGGTAGTGACCTTATCGAAAGCCCCCGCGATTCACGTGATACCGGCGGTGTATTTCCATTACACAGTCCATATGTTCGCATATTCTCCATGTTAATACCTTGGTTTTAGCTTGATATTTCCATATTCAACTCATTTTCATACTTTGTGCTAATACTATGCCAATAGAACGCTAACGAGTGCTGATTATTACTAATCATTACGTACAATTGACCTGTCTACGTATCAGCTGTTGAGAAGGCCACGAATAGGTATGCGTGTTTCGTCGAAATCCGATAAGATAACGCGGTAACTGTTCTCAGTCATTAATGGTTCGTTAACTGGGGTACTTTTTGTGCACACTTTTTGCATCCCTTACGTTGTGGCACAATGACGACATGCGCTCTACAGTGCCTCCAGATATTACCCTTCAAATATTTCGAAATACTGATCAGAAATAGTGTAAAATGCTACCATCTAGCGATTAAGGAATAAAATAAGACAGATTAAGGTTAAATACATAAATTAAGTTACTATTATTATATACAAATTTTATTTTTCTTTGAAAANCCATGTTAATACCTTGGTTTTAGCTTGATATTTCCATATTCAACTCATTTTCATACTTTGTGCTAATACTTTGCCAGTAGAACGTTAACGAGTGCAGATTATTACTCGTCATTACGTACTATTGACTTGTCTACGTATCAGCTGTTGAGAAGGTCACGAATAGGTATGCGTGTTTCGTCGAAATCCGATAAGATAAAGCGGTAACTGTTCTCAGTCATCAATGGTTCGTCAACTGGGGTACTTTTTGTGCACACCTTTTATATCCCTTACGTTGTGGCACAATGACGAGATGCGCTCTACAGTGCCTCCAGATATTACCCTTCAAATATTTCGAAATACTGATCAGAAATAGTCTAAAATGCTACCATCTAGCGATTAAGGTATAAAATAAGACAGATTAAGGTTGAATACATTAAATTAAGTTACTAGCATTATATACAAATTTTATTTTTCTTTGAAAAACGTTTGACGCATTAAAACTCCATGTTTTTAAAACTGATGTAATTCTAGTTCCAAAAACATGCGCTACACTTGAGCCCACTTGATTCGTAATTTTACAAACTCAAAACTTTGTGCAAAAGTAACAAGATTGATTAGCGTAATTTTTTCTATTGATTTTTTAACGTCTGCTCAGAATTTTGGTTAAACGACGTAATAAAATTTCACAGTCTTCTTTTCGAGGAAATACTTGAGCGTGTCTGTTCGCGCGAAATTCAGGACATGATAAAAAGGCGGTAAAATTCGTTAATGTACTCGCTATGCAAACAACCGTTTATCATTTAGGACACCAGAGCACCTTTTAAATTTCATCTTAAGGAAAAAGGAGGTAATTTGTATTTATGAAAAGCCTCGCTAAAAATATCTCCTGAGACATCCGAGTTGCAGAAAGGATATTAAAATAAAAATCATCAAATGAAAAATGAGTTTCTTGAAGCAACTAAAACGGTAGCGCTTTAACGGATAAGCGATAGTTTCTTACAAATTATCGAAATACTTAATGTAATATACACATATCATCAGCACCATAAGGTCGTCAGTCCTGAATGGAGTCCCGTGCTTCATAGAAGAGCACAGAAGTGACTTTATATCCCTAGTACCCCTTCCATCCTGACTTATTTCCCTTCTTTTTCTTCCATTGTAAACCAGTATTTTTATTTAACATTTATTTATTTTCATTCACTACTGTTTTGTCGATACCGATTACTAATAGCACTTCAATTTCACTATTATTACTTATTTTAGTGAATAATTGTTAACAGGAATTGGAAAACGCCAATCAATTTTTCACAGAGTGGAATAATCCGAAAACAAACTATTTGAAATTCTCGTACTGCAGGGACCAAATCAGGACTCAGGACCTCTATAAGTAGATGTCACCGACCAACTCCAAAGACATGCAATTTCCTTGCAGGAAATTGAAGTCTCGTGCTATGTGGTTTGTTTCTTGATTTGTAATAAGAAAAAAAGTCGTTTGTCGTTAACTTTAGATAGAAGGATTTTTGATATTGTAATAGAGCTATCTCTAACAGCAATACCAAATATTAAAGAGTAAATTGTAATGTGTCTAATTCATAATTAATCTAATCTTAATACAGTATGCACCACGAATAGCAGATCTAACAAGAAATTGCTTTATCGGTATCGAAAAGTTGAATATTTTAAAACAAACATGAAATATTATAATGAAAATTCAATTTCTGAATTTTTTTACCCACTACACGCTACCTCAAATTAATGAGGGAAAAACTGTTGCTGTTGTCACACCCCCGCCGGGAATCGAACCCGGGACCTTTGGCTTTACGCACCAATATTCTGACCACTAAACTACGAGAGGTGACAACAGCAACCACGACAAACCGACCTACAAGGTCAACAATCCGTCAATTTAGACATCTTTTTAGAAGTGAGTTAGTTTAACATGAAATATTATACTGAAAATTCAATTTCTGAATTTTTTTACCCACTATGCGCTACCTCAAATTAAGTCTATGAAACGTTACATAATGATTATTGATTTCTAAGTCCAGCTATTGCATTTCTTTATCAATTTCTCCCTTAATCTACTAACCCACTCTCATATAATCATAATATTATATGTTTTGTGCCGCCTTCAATAAGAAGGAGTCACATGTATGCTCGCGAACGAAATTCGAAGAAAATTATTGTTAAAGGTGTATGTTTGGGACGCGGCGCTGTACGGGTGCGAAACATGGACGGTAGGCGCTGCGGAAAAGAAACTGTTAGAAGCATTCGAAATGCGATTTTATAAGCGAATGATGAGGATATCGTGGATAAAGAAGGTTAGAAATGAAGAGGTATTCGAAAGAATAGGAGAACAGAGGACTCTATGGAAGTCAATATGAAATAGACGAGAGAGGTTGGTAAGACACCTTTTAAGGCATGAATGTCTAGCCAGAGACATATTAGAGGCCTAGATTAGATTACTGTTCACAAATACTTAAGGATGTGGGATGTTCTAGTTTTAGGGAAATGCAAAGATTAGCTCAGGATAGGAAAGAGTCGACGTGTGTGTCCAACCATCTTAGGACTGACGACTTTATGATGATGATGATGATGATGATGATATGTTTTGTGTTTAATTTTCGATCACCTCTTGGAGGAAACTTTCTAGTATGGTCTTAATTTTAGTGATATTAAATCCAACCTCTGTCTTTCAGCCAAAAGTATACCTACACAAAACCAATTTTTTACGTAAACACCTCGATAATTTATAGCTACATACATGGAGTTTCCATTCAATCGCGTTCTGAGATTTTTTTCCATCCGAGCAATTACTGAGCTACGCTGGTATGATGAGATAGTGATAGGCAATTACGTATCAATGGGCGATTGAATTAAGCGCAGTAATTTAATTAAATGGTGTTTCAGTTTAATACGAAGTATCGTTATCTTTGGGCTTCTACGTAATGTGAAATTAACGCTTCAGTAACTTAATTAACCCTAAATTGATATATCTACAAGATCCCTAATTGCTTTGTGTATGATTATCACCCTTAAAGCCTATCCACATATGTATACCATAATAATCGATTGAAATTGTATCTTATAATCACTGTGTTAATAACAGCACATCTTAACCGCCAAAGTAACTTAGGTATATGGCTAAATATTGAAACTTTGAAAATTTAATGTTGATGAAAATGAAGAATATTACATACAAACTCTTTCTTCAGTCGACAAGTATCATGTAATGTTGTGGTACTCAATGGGGACTCGCCAATAACTCACGTATGACTCGTTCTAAACCATGCAGTTACATGCAAGTTGGTGGCGAGTTCCGGATGAGTACCGGCTAGTAAAAAGACCAATAAAAAGGTTTTTGTTTCTATCCAAATAAGTAGATGTAGATATGTCTATTTTAAAATGAGTTGTAAATACGGAAGAACTTCACGAAGTAGGAAAATAATTTGCTTAAAACATTCGCAAAAGCGACTATCATAATTAAATCTTTACAAGAAATTACGTGTTTCATTCAGCGAATTACCTAGTGCATTTCCTTTGAGCAGCGCTCCAGTTTTAAAACCAATTAAAACAACTTTGGCTATACATTTCCGTGTTGCTACGTTAGTTTACACCTTTTCAACCTAAAAAAATTATACTTTTCCGTTAATGCTAATGAGTTATTTACTGAAAACTTCACAAGGATCTTTCTAATCAATTTAATTATCTTAAGAAAAAAAGAGAAATGATTACTGTAACATCTAACAAGTNCTGAACCTTTTGACGGCATGCCTTAATAATACTCATGTATGTGACCCTGATCTAGAACCCTACTTCAACCCTTTAACGGTATGCCTTATTGAGTCCGAACTTGCCGTGATGTGATGTCAATCCACTACTAAAACAGTATTAAAAATACCTACTGCAAAATATGTCGATTTTCTTATGGCTATTATGTATGATTACAGTTTTAGATGGGTATGCTTGTAATAAAAATTTGTACAACTATCTCCTACAATGATACGACTTTCTGCAATTAGCTGATTACAAAAACGAATGCACCGTCGATAACAGACCCAAATTTGAACGGGTTCAACTAGTAGATAATAAGCCCAAATATTCGCAATTCTGAATTCTTATGCGAACACATTGAAATTCAAATTGTTCAAATATTTTAACGAAGCATTTAGAGAACGATTGCAGTGTATTCAAGAGAGATACTCCTCGCTTTGCTTTAAGAAGTAAGAAAATTGTAAGATAAAGTTCAAAAAGCGTTTCTGGGTTATTTTCCGACTACGAGAGGAAGCGCTTTTGTGCTAAGTTCCAAATTTAATTCTTGTTCATGTAAAGTTGAAAGTTCAATATTTCGACATATCGCATATAAATGCTTCAAACGTGATGGATAAAATAAAACTTTCAAAACTAGGAATTCAAAAGATAAAACTGTAATGGATAAAACTATTGCTACAAACCATATGGTTCTCTGAATAAGTTTTGATATTACGTACATATGCTATACTTCATTTACTTTCTGTAGCGATGTGCCCCTTCCAATGTCTTAGATGCGCTCTGGCAAAATCGTAGGTAGGGAGAAAAAAGCTCATTATACTCTCGACTCCTGTTCATTGAACATACTTTTTCATACAGTACCTGCCAAATGTTTTTTTGTTCAATCATGAATAGTAGTGCGAGTCGAAAACAAGCTTTAAACCCTTTAATATGTCTTCAAATATAAATAAACATCTCGTTGATATTTTCAGTGGTAATTGGTACATTTGAACAATACAATAGTAGTGGATAAAATGGTCAACTTTTCCGTGCAGTACTGTACGGATTATACGCTCCTCACCGGTTAAGAGTTTGGCCGAGAGTTGTCTCCTTCCTTTTCTGGCCTAGTGCTGTTCTTTTCTACCTTGCGCCAGTCAAACTGAAGGTCACATCGCTACAGAAAGTAAACGAAGTATACATTATTATATGAATACAATTTTGACTTAGTATTCTTTGAAAATAACCGGTAATAATTCGAAACAACTTTTCAGTTGAAACATACTGAATCTTCCTTCTTCTAAATTATTCAAAATGTTTTATTGTTCCAATTTTATATCAACTTAAATCGTATTCGTTAAGGAATTGTAGGTACCTACATAAACTTGTAATCGATCGAAGAATTCAATAATAAAAACGATCGCCTCGCTTTCATAAATTTACTTTGAAACATTCAAAACCTCACGATCTGGTCGTAACCCAACTTCAGTACTAAAACAGCGAAAGAGTTGGTTTTGATGAAACAAATATTTGAATAAAATATTATACCCGGAAAGAAACCATAACGGAAAAACACTTGGAAATACGAGGTATGTTCAAAAAGAATCGCGAAGAAGGCCGAGAAGATGTGTCGGACGCCCAAACATGGCAACAACAAACGAAAACATTGATGAAGTGAAGAAAATTGTATTGGCCAATCGTCGAATCACCGTTAGAGAAGTTGCTGACTACCTAAGCATGTCGATTGGCTTCTGCCATTCGATTTTTACCAATGATTTGGGCATGAGGCGGGTCGCCGCGAAATTCGTACCAAAATTGCTCAATTTCGACCAAAAACAGCATCGCATTAACATTGCTAAGGAGCTGTTGGACTCTGTCTGCAACAATCAAAATTGGCTCTAGAGGATCATAACTGGTGAAGAATCAAGGGTTTGTGGTTATGACGTGGAAACCAAAGCTCAATCATCCCAGAGGAAGCTGCTGCACGAGCCATGACCGAAAAAAGCGTAGTAAGTTACGTTGAATGTGAAGGTTTTGCTTACAGTTTTCTTCGATTGCAAGGGCGTGTTGCATCCTGAGTTCTTGCAACAGGGTAAAACTTTCAATAAGGATTATTCCCTGCAGGTGCGAAGCAATCCGCCAGAAATGCCCAGTTTTGTGGAAGAACAAAAATTGGCTTTTGCACCATGATAACGCCCCTGCTCACACATCGTTGCTTGTGCGCGAATTTTTTGCCAAAAGCAACATAGTAATGGTGTCACAGCCACCGTATTCTCCAGATCTGACCCCTTGTGATTTTTTCTTGTCCCCGAAACTGAAGAGGTCCATAGAAGGACGACGCTACGCCGATTATCATTTGGCTGCTACCTACGATATACCGATCTATCCCATTCCAATACAAATTTGAAAAATAAAAAAATTCTCCATACTTAAGTAGGATAATTTATGTTATCTCCCCTTTTGATTGGAACAGAAAGGAATTGCTTAAACCATACTGATCCAAACAGATCATCTAACATTTGTTTACTCTATTCGCATTCTCATCGGGATGAGTGAAAGTCTCTGGTGATCGTAATCAATTTTACGAGACGGGAATATTAATTTCCTACATTTTCTACGTGATTTCCTTTAGGAAATGCCGTTTCCCTTTCAGGAGGCTTTCTCGCTTTATGAGGAATCATATTTATAGCCTCGTGTATATCCTTGAAGAAACGAAAACGTCAAAAAAATCCTGTAGTTTGTTTTACAAATTATTATACTTTAGTATTCTCGCAAGAACGAGAAAGAACCAAACCCAAAATTTACCCTCGCAGCAAGAAAAATACTGAAAATAAATCTTTTAGGTGGGATTTGAGCCAACAGGGACCTTAAGTCAAACTCCTTAATTGTGTTTGAACAAAGCCGGACGTTACTGTAAGTTTTCAATTTATTCGAAAGATGAAAAAAATAAAGAAGGATATAAAAAATCCAGAAATAATCCAAATTTACTATTATAACATCTCCTAATGTGGCCCTTATAACTGATTCCTGGAGCCCTGATGTGGATCCTTCAAACCTTTAACAGTATACCTTATTGCGTCTGATCTGGCCTTGATATCAATCCCCTAATTGAACCATTAGACGGCATGCCTTAATAAAACTCATGTATGTGACCCTGATCTAAGACCCTACTTTTTACTTTTAACGGTATGCTTTACTGAGTCTGATCTTATCTTGATGTTCATCCCCTCCCTGAACCCTTTTACGTCATGCCTTATTAAAACGTATGTAACCTTGCTTTAAAACCCTACTTCAACCCTTTAGCGGTATGCCTTACTGACTCTAATCTGGCCTTGATGCCCATCCCCTACCTGAACCTTTTGACGGCATGCCTTAATAATACTCATGTATGTGACCCTGATCTAGAACCCTACTTCAACCCTTTAACGGTATGCCTTATTGAGTCTGATCTGGCCTTAACGTCTAGCTCCTACCTGAACCCTTTTACGTCATGCCTTATTAAAACTTATGTAGCCTTAATGTAGAACCCTATGCTTTATTGAGGTTGATCTGGGCTTTGAAGTCCATTCCCTACCCGATCCATTTGACGGCATGCCTTAATCAGTGTTATGTATGTTACCCTGATCTAGAACCCTTCTTTTTACCCTCAAAGGTATGCCTTATTGAGTCCGAACTTGCCGTGATGTGATGTCAATCCCCTACCTGAACTCTATTATACCATGCCTTATTAAGACTTATGTGGCTCCGATCCTTCTTTAACGTACGCCTTACTGAGCCCGATCTAGCCTTGATGTCCATACCCTACCTGAGCCTTTTGACGGCGTGCCTTATTAAGACTTATATGACCCCTATGTAAAACCTTACTTCAACTAATTAACGCTCTGCCTTATTGAACCTAATCTGACCTTTATATCGATAGTCTTTTTGAACCCTTTTACGATATGCCTTAAGGAGACTTTTAATTTAAAGATGAAAATAATATAATAAGGCTTCTGGACAAAGACTCAGTTTCTGGTAAAATGCCAACGTTTTTTTGAACTCATTTTAACTGAGTATGTGCAACCGCAGAAATACATAAGGACAAAATAAACAAGAGGGAATGAAAGCAAACAAAATAGAAAAAAGAAAAATGTGTTGACACTTCAAGGCGCGCCGCAATGTTCCTAGGAAAATAATAAATACGAATTCATCAGGGAGACAAGTTTATTATATCTCTTAGCGAACACTACAGAAAATAAACGGAAATTTTCACTAAACATACAAAATATTTCATTTGGCTTGCTCTCTATTACTGCAAAATAACATTGACCTATTTCTCATGAATCAAAAAGCCTCTTTAACGACCAAGGTAATTAAAAATATGTTATCGATTAAAAATCCTAAAACCAAACGATTCAAATTTCTTATTAAGACATCATGGCCTTTTTTACATTAAAACAGACAAATATGTTCATACAGAGTAAAAAAAGAACCATACTGATTAGGAAAAATAGGCCACTGCAATAATTATCTCCTTTCTTAATCGATTATTTTTCCAATCGGTCACGAACTCATCCTTCAGTAATGCCACTAACGTTATTATTGTTAATAGTAACATACGTTCCAAATTATCGTTGTCACCCCTTATTATGTAGCTTAAGAATAATCTTCATTTTCCGATAATGTTGACCTAAGTAAGAATCCTCCCTTATAAATCGTTTTCGCTGGCGCCAAATATAATAGAGTAATGTGGACGTAATCACGTCACATTATATATATTATACTTAACATAGCATATACTTATTATTGATATGGCATTTATTTATCATTGGCTAATAATAATAAGTGGATTTCAGACATTACAAAAGCTATGGATACTTTAGTTTCCTGAAATGCTTCGACATAATAATTTATACAAAACTACTACTGCCTTAACATCGAGAGACTGATAAATACGGTTTTCGTAATGATTGAGGTCAAGGGAGGAGCGGACGTCACTAAATTGCTACATTCGTACCTACCGAACCGTTACACTGCACTACAATAAAAGCAGAACTCAACCTAGCAAACATAACATGCAAGGGGGCATTCATATTCGCCAAGAAAATACATTAGCCCTTTTCCACATTTCCCATGCACTCTGTTGGGTTGTATCGTAATTTTAAGAGCACCGCATTTTCACTGAAAAACGCTCTCTAGCTTTCGAAAACTTAACCACAAAGAATATACCTACGGAAAATGTAAACGATATTTTTAGCTGTTAACGTGTAGATTCAGCAAATAAAAACTCTCTAAGTATTATACAAAGCAAGAAAAAGAAGCATACGAGGAAAGCAAAATGATTATGGAAAACTATGCCAAATAAGACAGGCATATTACATCCAAAGATTGTATTATCAAAGGAGATAGCCGCACAGATTCTATACACAATGTCTGATGAGTATTCCGAAATATCTGAAAAGTAACATCTAGAGGCAGTAATTTCACCCCAGCGTAAGGGGTGTATGCATAAAGGGTACCCCAGAGAGAACAGTTGCCAGTTTGGCAGTTGCGTTATCTTATCGCCCATCTCTATCGCAAGCGTCAAGTGGTGAAACACTCATACCTACGCGTGACCTTCGCAACAGCTGGTAAACAGACAGGTGAATTGCACATATGGCGATTATTAGTAGTAGCCTGCACCCGTAGTTACTGTTATTCCCACAAATTACAAAAATAAGTTAAGTGTTAAATTATCGTCAATTACAAATAAAGTACACGAAATTTCTGTGTAAACAATTCTCCGGGCGTCAATTGAGTTCGCACTTTACAAGGTTTCTTTTCTTTATTCAACAAAAAACGAAGCGGTAATGGCTTTGTAGGCACGTGGACTCGTAAAAACGTAAAAGGAAGCCAGCTAAGTAAGCGAAATCGTGGCTTCTCTGTCAGCTCGAAGCCATTCTGACCAAGAGGGATCGGGGTCAGAAGTAAAACAGTAGAAGTTAGCAAACGCAAAAGCCTTCTCTGACCCTAATCACAAAACTTGTTGTATAGGGTAGAACCTTCACATTCGACACTACATATTTAGGAAAGCCAAAGTTAAAGTTACCGTTTCACAACCAAAAGTTCGTACGGACTACTCACCTTCAGCATTGATCTGACGATGAGTTTAAACCATAATAATTTAATAGCTTCAGTAGATGCTCAACAGTGTAACCATCGTATGTCAGAAATCCTAGAAAATGTCCGAAACACCTACTCATCTTTATCTTGTTTTTATTTTGTCATTGCATTTAGTGGATGGAATTCAACGAAAACTTTAGCAGCAGATATTTATTCGTTAGTATCTACTGTAGTTTCATACTAGATACTAACGGGATTTTAGAAAATCTATTGAAAATGGAAAAACTAGATGCAGTAGAAAAACTGCGATAGTAGTTAAACAATGATGGTTCTAGCTCAAAATCCCATGTTTTTGAAGGTCAGTTTCCGACTTTTTGTACCGATTTACACCCTCCACGCCTACTCTAACGTCACGACCGTCAACTATCTTTGACATCTGTCATCGTCAGCCAGAGTTTCGCCCCACTCGTTCTACGGGTGCTCCGCCCTCCTTCATCTGTTATTCACCGATCATAAAGTGCTCCTGTGCTGCTGAGGCTGCTAAACCTCATCCGTAGCCGTCATCCCGTTATAGTGAAACCCTGGCTGACGATGACAAGTATCAAAAATGTTTGACGGCTGTGACGTCAGAATAACCGTGGAGGGGGGGGTCAAACAGTACAAAAAGTCGGAAATTCAACCTTCATAAGCAAATACATGGGATTTTGCTCTAGAAATGTTTTTACTTATCTACTTACGATTCTAGTTAAATAGGCATTTTTCAAGAATAGGTACATACACTTTCTAGGACCTCCTTGCTTAATATTTTGGCATAACAAGCTATGCGAGGTCATGGGGCATTCGTTAGGGACTTCACAATGATTTTCTTTTCTTTCCTGTTAATCTTTTTAGGTAGTGGAGTTTTCTTAGTTGAAGATTAATTAAAGATTAGTATTTGCCTTATTTATCAGACAGTTGAATTAACGTTAGCGTGAGACATTACCACGTGTAAAATAAGTGAGTGACATAGTACAAGTAATGAAACGAAGTATCCCCATCAGATCAGTTGGGAACGTGATGGATGGCGAACTAACCACGCAATTCGTCAAGTTTAATTATTTTCTACGCCCCAACAACGTAGCACCCTCTTTGACAAAGCATTCACTTGGTCCTAAAGGACTGAGGTCAGTTGAAATTTACTGATTGATACAAAAAAATACGCTTTGCTGACTTGCTGTCTTTCATAACAATATAAAACAATACAAAGGCCGATTTTTCTTTCGTTTTTTTTTAAACTGTAAAGTCTTCGGTCTGTCCGATTTCTTTTTTGTTTTCTGATATCTGAAAGGTCGTTTTGGTTTGCTGCTTTTGGTAACAACTTAAAACAAGAGAAAATCTGATTTTTACTTTTTAAATCTGATTTACTATCTTCAATAACAATTTACACCGATAGAAACGCCGACAATTAACATGTTGCATTTTCATTAACAAAAAATAAAAATAATAGCAAAATGTAATCAGATTTGTGTCTCTAAATGGGAAAATTAAATTCAAACTATTTGTTTTTAATTATAGAAGTCGTAGGCTGAATCAATAGATGTAATTTAGATTTGATTGAACAACAATATGTACCTACCTATGCAATTTTCATATTCAATAATATTCGCAATTGCAATTTATTAGCTTCATACATACAGTTAGAACACTAGACGTATCGTCATTAAAATTTTAAATTGATTTATGATTATATTTAATGTAAAAGTAGCAGAATTGGTTTTATTATAACGGAGTTGCATTGCAAATTGTTCATTTCAACTTCAATTGCAATACAAAATTAACTCATTAATTAATGAATAAGTAGCTTAATTGATATCCTGAACCACATATTGTTCCTTTACACCAATGAATGAATAGTGGTCCTCCCATAAGGCCTTAAACCTAAATAAAGGTCGATTCTCACGACACGTTCCGTTTCTATTCCGTATCCATTCCGTAAACGTTCTATACAATTTGATTAAAAACAACGGAAGGTAACAAATATTCATGATTGGATTTATCGATTAAGTGCACATTCCACTAAATACCCCCCTTACTAACGTCCCAAACCAATCATTAAGTCCCGTTTAAACAACCGTTCAAAAAACTAACCACTCTGTAACTTTTGAGACCGATTTTCGCAGTTAAACCGGCGGAACCAACTACTAACTGTTATAACTACTAAAATAGTTTAAGGACTCAATTTGAACTGAATTTTATAGATTTAATGGACCGTTTCTCTATTCGTACTTAACCTTAACCTTTTCGTCACGTCTATCAGCCACTTTACGTCAAAAATACGTTCCATTTAAGGATATACGGAATGGCAGGTGAACGAAACGGATAATGTACACAGGCCCATATTTGATAGCAGTACTCATATGTATCCTTAGGGTCAATTTGTCTATATGATAAGTAATTTACCGAACGTTTACAGCAAGGATACGGAACAGAAACGGAACGTATAGTGTGAACCGACCTTAATGATCAATATTCTACGCCAACTACTACGGATTTCAGGGAGCGTGGCGAGAACGTAAAGTCCTTCACTATGGTTGCACTGAGGCTCATTCTCCGAGACTGAGTACGAAAGTTTGAAAAAATGATCATTAAACTAAAATGGTGTGACACCCTAATTATCCGGACAAAGCCAATTTTAAGGGATAAAAGTTCGAAAGAGTTTAGCAAGAAGCTGAGCGTGAATTTGATTTAAGGTTTAGCGGGAATAATTGCTGAAAGTTCCGTAGTTTTCGCGTACGATGTACTCCGATATAAAAGTAAACTGATTACATTTAAAGCACGTTTTGCAAGAACTAATCTACACAAAGCACGTTTAAATTTTATGAAACTCGGTTTTATGCGATTCTATAATCTAAGATGGAGAGAAAACATTAAGACAATTAGAAAACTTGGCACAAACATACACGAATACGTTTCTATTTTCTCATTTTTCAACTCTTAAAATCCTTAGGGTAAAATGTATATATTACAATACAGATATTTTTAAAGAAATTTGTCGTAAAATTGTAGCTTATCCATATATTCCGCTTTCTTAAAATTTCACCTTTATTTCTGCTGTAACTTCTATTTTTAAACCCCAATAAAATGTCGACATTACAAAGATTCTCATTTCCGCATTCATCCCCGAATACAGTAAATATTGATGAAAATAAAATATGCATCGTTTAGGTTTGCACGTCATGAAAAAGGAAAAAGGGGAGAATTCGGGTCTCTTAATAATAATAGTAAGAATATTAATTCACCCCAGCATTCCTAATTTACAAACGGGATATTGAAAACGAATGAATTATTCCCGCATTTGTTCTCTTTCAACAATGAAATAAAAGAAATATTAAAATGAATACTTCAAAAGTTAAAACCCGAAAAATATTCTCTTCTGGCAAGATAAATTACCAAAATGAACAACAAAACGATTTTAAAATCCCGGGACTGTTTGAATTTAAGTTCAAAGTTCTAAAGATCCACCCTAATGGCACAAGCTGTAGATATTAAAGTATCAGAATGTCATATCACACTACATATCCCCCAACACACGCTTTATAACAATACATACCAAAATATAATCCTTATTTAGGCTAAAACATTAATTAGTAGATTAGTAACAGGGACGATGTCTAAATCTGCTACCCTTTTTATACAGGTTAAATTTAACTACATGTAGTAGGGAGAGGATACATTAAAGTAAACAGTTATTACGACAAATAAAGAACAAAACTGCAGCCTCTGCTTTCATTTTTGCTCAGAAACGTCTAGCAGAAAGCGTATATTTTGTAAAGCACAATATTCTTTCGGCAAATGAATAAAAATAATCTAATTCTCATCTTCAGTTCTACTCAACTACGTCTAGTGGAGGGAAGATATAGTAAAACAGTAGTTTATTACGACAAATAAAGAGCAAAAATATTGCTTCTATCTTCATGTCTACTCAAGAACGTCTAGAAGAAAACATATATATCGTAAAACAGGACATTCCTTCGACAAAACTTCTAAATATCATCTGCAATCCTACTCAGAAACACTCTTGGAGGAATATACAGCACCACAAGCGCTTACTACGACAAATAAGAGCAAAAGACTATCCTCTATCTTTATTTACACACAAGAACATCTAACAGGAGGTATATAGTCTGACCCTTATCTTCAGTTCTACTCAACGACATCTAGTGGAAGGACGATACAGTAAAGCAGGCGTTTATTACGACAAATAAAGAGATAATAAAACTATAGGGTCTTCATTTCTACTAAAAAAACATTTAGCAGAAAGCTCAAATACTCAACGACATTTAGTGGAGGAAAAATATGGTAGAACGGATATTGATTACGACAAACAAAGAACAAAACTACATTCTCTACCATTATTTATACACAAGAACATCTATCAGAAGGTATATAGTCTAACACTCATCTTCAGTTCTACTTAACAAAATGTAGTGGATGAAAGCTATAGTAAAGCATGCGTTTATTACGACAAATAAAGAACAAAACTATAGGATCTTCATCTTTACTAAAAGAAGATCTAGCAAACGAATAAAAAAGTCTGATTGTCATCTTCAATCGTACTCAACGACATCTAATGGGAGGAAGATATAGTAAAGAAGACGTTTATTACGACAAATAAAGAGCAAAACCATAGAGAATCTTCATTTCTACTAAAAGAACATCTAGCAAACGAGTAAAAAAGTAGGATTGTCACCTTAAATCGTACTCAAAGCCATCTGGTGGAGGGAAGATGCAAAAAAGCTAGCTTATTACGACACAACATAAAGTACAAAAGTACAACCTCTATCTTCTATTGTATTAAAAAAAAATCTAATAGCATTAGGGGGAATATACACGAAAGCAGGTAGTTATTACGACAAACAAACAAAGAAACAAAACCGAAATAACAGGTTCGTTTCCCTTGAACGGGGTGACATAAGGGTGGACAGTCAGCTTGCTTATCTGGCTAGCACCAACCGTTGCGGTAGCTACACAACGCAACGTCCTTATCTCATTACTGAGCGGTCACACAACGGATCAATGTTGTACTGTTGGAAATCTAGCAGAGCGGAATAAATGCAACGGAATATTGCGATTTCCTCAGAAATTGCACAAACCTCTACCATGTTTACCTACCGCCAAAACCGCACCACGGAAAACTAATGAACACTGACTGCTTGAAATGCAAGAACCAAGAGGTATTTTTTATGTAGGATATAAAACGAACACCGTTAAATTCCTTTTATCTTTTCACGTAGGTTGATATGAACTTCTCTGAAAATGGAACGTCTTTTGTTAGCTAGTACATTTCATCATATGAATTATAATATCCATCATTCCCTTTTTATAAATTTCATCTGTAAGTTTCTCCATTCCTCTCAACTGATAAATTCGTCGCTCTTTTGACACCATGCGCTTTCCACTTTCTTCCCGCTGCTGCCCTGATTTTCGCACATAAAACACTTTCTACCCCTTCACCATTTTTCACGGAATTTCCAGCATCTATATTGCCAAATCGCAACGCAAGTTTCCATTACAACTGATTTTGTATAATAATAACTTTAATTTTTAAACATTAACAGTACAACAGCCCCTATATTTTACCCTGTGCTTCTGTAGCTAATCGCAATTACGTTTTACATTTACTGCCTAATTAACACTACTATCATTATTTAGTTATCAATACACCACTACATGAACACTTTGTCACTTCTTCGCTCTGTATCGCCTCAAACTCGTTCTCGTACTGACTCCTGTCGGTCTAGCGAGGCCGGCCGTGTTCTAGAATGACCCAGTGTATGCCTTCTAGGAACCTGGTCTTCATTGTCACTATGTATGTTGGATTGCCTACATACATGTGACAATATACATCATCATCATCTGATTCATATTTCGACCATGTTTTCTGCCAGGAATAAACGCTTCATGCTAATGAGTTTGATTGGTAGCAATTCAGTCTGACTTGGAGCAAAATTGCGCTTACATTTACTTATGCAGTTGCTTTCACTTGAAACATTATTTACTTACTCTAACGAATATGTATTTGGGTGCGCTTCTCGTTATGATTGCTGTTTTGAAGGTAGGTATGCGTGCTTCAGCGTCTGAATTATTTTAATGAACACAGTAACCGTTCTGCAGTCATCATTATAATAATAATTTTATTGATTCACCTACGTCATATTCTCTTCTGAGGAAATGTATCAATAAACTTCGTAATTAAATCGGAATCAATAGCGGCGCATAAATCAAAATAGATACAGAGTACTGTCAAGAAATTGATTGAGGTTTAGCATGTCTATACGCGGAATTACATAAAGAAAATGTGATACATATGAAACGTTGTGTATTGATCTATGTATGATGTACTGTCTCAAAAATATGGACCATATTATCGTAACATAACATAAAGTCCTTTGTGTGACCCTGCATCGATCGGTTTAACCAAATAAATAATATTTTCTCTGTCATAAAAAATAAATAGAAAATCAAAAGCAAAACGCGTGTATTTATCTAAACCCATTCTTTTCGGTGTATCGCCCATGGAATTCTCACAATTCCGTAGTACAAACAATTCACATATCTGCCTTTATTAGAACGCGTCGAGGGCTAAATATAAAACGAAACCCTCGGAATATACGTTATGTAAATTTACTTTCACAATCTCATTTTCCACTTCAACTTTTATAGCTTCTCTGGCGGGTCAGATTACTTTCAAACGTACCTCTAAGCAAAAGATTCCTTTAACTTCTCTCTCGAAACCTATAACCTATTTAATTGAGAAGAAAACTAAACTATAAAAAGAAACCAAAAGACAATGCACCCAGTATTAAAACTAAATATTGGCTTCTATATACTGAGACGAATGTTATTTGAACGGTTCCGACTAGTCAATATTAAAAGAGATAGACAAATAAAGTACATAACGTATATGAAGTAAAATAATTGAAAGTAATAACGTACTAAAACTAACACCGAAATTTATAAATTGAAAAGTTTTACCTACGCTTTAATTTAAACGTACCTACATGAGTATCTCAAACAACAAACTTAATTCATATTTACGGTAAAAGTTATTAAATTAGTGTACTTTATCGTCACTGTAAATCATTGTTGCAGTGCGCTTATTAAATTTTTAGCTGCTGTGATCATAATTAAGATAAAAATAAAACAACAAGAACCTCGTTCGTAGTTGAACACTTTTTTGATATGGAAACTAGTAAAATTTCTGTTTAAATTGCTCGGATTTTAATTCAAATTCAATAATATTCAATAGATAAAAATACAAAATTTGTTGCTAGATTTGAAATCCCTGAAACCGCATGAATTAATTGGACAAAGGGTTCAAATTGCAAGTCAATTAAACAAAATTGCACTGCCACTACACTGCAAAATGTTTTCGAAGTAAAAACAATTAAACTGAAATCAAATACAGCGAGCGGTTACAAAAATTCAATTTATTCACGATTAGTTTGTAAAACGTTCAGCAGCTACTGTTCAATTTTACCAAACCAATACTTAAATTACCGTTTACACTATCTATTTGGTAATAGAATAGTAATCAATAAATATTAAAGTATGATTTTGAAGTTAAGCTACTAAACACCTGAAATAATGGAGTGCAACCGTCTTATTGATCTTTGAGAAACTTTTAATGGGAATGGAGAAAAATATAAACAAAAAAGTATGAACTTAATGTAGTCAGTCTGTCTCCTTGAGATAATATCAAAAATTTTATATAACCAGGTACAATAACTTTTTTTTCATATCCTTAAATTAAATTTTTCAAAATTTACATCCTATATCCATGTCCTACCGAAACTGCAATACGTAGTAAAAAAAGACACAATAGAATTTGGAGAAAAGCTTTTCATAGTCATGTAAATCCTGATTTTTGAAACTCGTATTGATTTAGCATTCGAATTAAATCCAAAATTTAATTCTTGGCGTAATAGTTTTCAATCGTTTAATCTGCATATACCTAATAAAATAATTCGAAGTGGTCTGTATTCTGTCAAAACTGCCAAACGCGGATCGCGATTTCGATCTTTTTGGATCTCATCAGCGCGTCGCAGGCAGCTCCGACAGAACACAGACAAACTTTTACCTGCTGTCTTAACAGTGCGTTTTAGAAAATACTACAAACGGCGCAGTAAACGCCATCTGTAGCACGATGCTACATTTTAAGATTACGTATTCTAATCCTAAAATGTAGCATCGTGCTACAGATGGCGTTTACTGCGCCATTTGTAGTATTTTCTGCGTATACCTTTATACAAAGACTTACCAGTTGGGCTTGGGGTCAGTTTCCAATGGCGGCTATGTACATTTTTGGGTGTAAATTCGAACCTTTTCAACCATTTCAATGGCTTTCCCCTGGATTTCTGTAATCCCGTAACGGCACTATTGATGGCTCGGGTGTATTCCCGAGCACCGAAACTTGTATAAGGAACAAGAAGGCCCACGTTTAGATGTGGATTGGAAGTTCTTTTGCGATCAAAATGAAGAGCGTTTATAAATGTAGCCAAAAGGAGAATAACGCAAGAAATAGCGAAGAAAGAAATTCGAAGAGCCGACATCTTTACGCATACAAATCACTCACATTCTTCAATAAACAATTAACATTTATTGTTAAGACTCTCGTCTTGTAATTTCAGACTTGAGTTTATTAGTTATTTTATTGCTTCCGGTTTGGCCGATCATAATTACTTCCTATAAATTGGAGATGTAAAGCACACAAATGCGTTATGAAATTTTGAAAAACATTTCTCGGAGTTGCTTTAGTAATCTGCGGCATGAAAGGGGATAGTGGAAAAACCATCCTTCCGAAGAACTCAATGCGGAAACCAAAAAATAAAACAAACAATTTAAAATTAAAACAAATACATTTTTGGGATAATTCCATAAAGTTCTGCTATATGCAATGCAAAATTAGCATCCTGGGGGTAGAAGAAGGCGGTAGGAAAAGCTCCCCCTATGGGCGTGGGGCTGGTGCGGAAAGCATCAATTTTTTAATCATAAAATGAGCAAGTTAATGACATATTTATCCATCATATCTTCGCCTTAATATAGTTAATGAAACAATTTTTTTTAATTACAGGTTTTTACGATAGGGGTGTTACCAACCCTGCTCCCCTCCTCCGCCTATTCTTGTACACGCTGTCATGCCACAGGTTATTAAAGCTAACCTCATCATCACTTTCATTAAGCAAAATCAATTATGACATGCTCCTGCTTCATCTTACAATCTATAATTGATTTAATATTATTTTAATTTGTAATTATCAATTACACCACAATTAAAAGCATTGTATTCAATCTCTACAACACAACAAATGTCTAAGGCTATAGCACTTTTAAAGAAGAAAAAAACAACAATCAATACACATTTATAGACATGCTTTGAAACAAAAATAGTTCTGCCTATCCGAAAAGAATTGATAATATTTAAACTGTCTTCGGTGCACTTACTGTGAAACATCGTTTTAATAAATTAATAAATAATGCATCAGTTGATTATCTCGTCTTCTCCTACTTATAATCAAAATCCTAGCGACACCTACGTAAATAGTTAAAGGTGAAACGTATTCATCACTTGTAAAGTTTAATATTCTAATGTGATTGCCGTAATTCCATTTGTGAGAAAGCCGTTAAGGTAATTAACAAGATTTGCTTCCAAACGGTCAACAAAACCATAAACTACAAACCTGGCTAGTCGTAGGTGAACGCTTTCAGGAAATTTAGTATGCATACCAAATAGAGACTCAATTTCCCTAATGCTATTTTAAACCTTATTATAATATGTGTTTTCCGTTTTCAAACTATAAAGCTAATGTCTGCCTGTTTCGGGAAGCAACAAACTCAAGGGTGTCGACAATATGCAATGATTATCCACTTACTATTCTAAATGTTGTTTACAGAAACTTTTTTTAATCAGAACAAACGCAGCTTACCTACGTTTATAAAGGAAATGCAAACTACCGGAAAATTCAAGGCGAATAAAAAATGATAAAGAATTATCCTTTTCCACAATTGTCATACAGCATCAGAAACAAATCGAAAGTGTTTCATGATAAAATTATAAAAACTATATCGTTCATATGATAACTGAAATTAAGAAAGATAAACTCTTAAACCAAATACCTACCAAACGGGTGGATTTTACAAACCATAATAAAAGTTTAGAGGCGTTCGAAATGTGGTGTTATAGGCGAATGATGAGGACACCGTGAATAGAGAAAGTTAGAAATGAAGAGGTATTAGAAAGAATAGGAGAACAGAGGACTCTATGGAAGTCAATAAGAAATAGGCGAGATAGGTTGGTAGGACACCTTCTCAGACATGAAGGTCTAGTCAAAGACATATTAAAGGCAAAAACGGGAGTTAGGAGGGGTAGAGGTAGACCTAGATTAGATTACTGTTCGCAAATAGTTAAGGATGTGAGTGGTTTCAGTTTTAGGGAAATACTAAGATTAGCTCAGCAGAGGAAAGAGTGGAAGTGCGTGACCAACCAGTCTTAGGACTCAGGACCTTATAATGATGAAGATTATAATAATCCCAATAAATTTTAAAATAATACGAAGTTGGACACTTTTACTGCTATTTGAGAGATGATGATGATGATTTTAGAGTTGTTACCAATTTTTCCTAAACGTATTATTCTACTAATTTGCGCCGAGTCTACTACATCAGACAATACATCATTATTATCCTAATTAACCAGCGTTATTATATTTCATAGGTGCATGTATAATCCACGTCGATCCTTGTTATTAATATCCTCTGCTCGGTTGATTTTCTCTCCGTTTAAACTGCAATTGTCATTTCGCTCTACAACCCATTCCTTCAGCAAACATAATAACGAAAATTTTGACATGATAATGGTATTGTTTCAATTGAAATCGTCTATCTATTGTTTCTTGTATGCCATTGGTAAGATTTCTCTCAAAATTTACAACGCTACAGTCTATTCAATAAACGTTAATATTAGGTAGATGTTTCAGAAACAGATTTGATTTGCACAAGTACTACATCATGAACCGTAATACAAAGTCTGTTATATATAGATACAGATTTCGCGGAAGGCTGAAATGCAGCGGAAATACAATAAAGTACGTCATATTACGTCAAAAACCAAGAGGAATTTTAGTCCCAAAATCATATAAAATAAGTGAAAAAGAGTCGACAAAACATTGTTAAAACAATAGCGGTGAACTTCCACTATTAGCGGAACTATTTCGTGGCCCCCATGTACGACAAGTTCAAGTCTGGACCAATATTGAGAAGTTAAACATAGGCTTGCCAATATTGTTCCAAAATTCAGCCGAGTTTGGTTCAATACTGAGTCAAGCATGGGTTTGTCAATACTGAATCAAAGTTCGGTTGAGGCGTGAGTGTAATGATTAAATATTCATCTTTATAAACCTGTACTCAACGATGTATTTATTGGTCAAGATGGAAAGCTACACAGTTGTCCAATTTTGGATTAATTTTGTTCATCAAGTTTTGGTATAATATTAGCTCCCTAATCATCAATTAATATTGATTTCCAAGTCTTGGCATAATATTGACTGCACAATTTTGAGTTACTTACTATTATTTACCAATTCTTGGCCTAGTATTAGCTACCCAATTTTGGACTAATATTGTTGATCAAATCTTAGCCCAATATTGGCTACCCGATCTTAAGTGAATGTTGTTTGTCAAACCCTGGTTCACCATTGTCTGTTCAGTCATAGACTAACATGCCAGGCATTTGCTATATTTCGTCCAATATTGGTTTAATTAAATTAGATGAAGTGACCGATTTTAGGTATCTAGGAAGTGAAATAAGTGAGGACGGAAGGAGTAGTAAGGATATAAAGCAGAGGATAGCGCAGGGTCGAGTCGCCTTCAATAAAAAGAAGTCACTTCTATTCTCGCAAACGGTTAATTTAGAAATTCTAAAAAGGTTGTTAAAGGTCTATGATTGGAGCGCGGCGCTGTACGGGTGCGAAACATGAACAATGGGCACAGCGGAAAAGAAAAGGTTAGAAGCGTTCGAAATGTGGCGTTACGGGCGAATGATGAGGATACCGTGGATAGAGAAGGTTAGAAATGAAGAGGTATTGAAAAGCTCCCCCTATGGGCGTGGGGCTGGTGCGGAAAGCATCAATTTTTTAATCATAAAATGAGCAAGTTAATGACATATTTATCCATCATATCTTCGCCTTAATANTATGGAAGTCAATAAGAAATAAGCGAGATAGGTTGGTAGGACACCTTCTCAGGCATGAAGGTCTAGTCAGAGACATATTAGAGGCAGAAACAGGAGTTATGAGGGGTAGAGGTAGACCTAGATTAGATTACTGTTCGCAAATAGTTAAGGATGTGGGTTGTTCTAGTTTTAGGGAAATGCGAAGATTAATTTAGGATAGGAAAGAGTGGAGGTGCGTGTCCAACCAGGACTGACGACCTTATGATGATGATTGATTGCCAATCTTGGACCAAGCTTGGTCGTGTCGTGATTTCCTGCATGGATCACTGTCTTTAAACGAAGACATTAAATGATATTATTAACTATCGGATGCAATTTATGGAAACAACCCCAAATCTTTTAATATATTTCCCTTTTGCATTTCAAAACATTGTAGTTATTCTTTTAATTTTGCTAGCAGTACATTCATTTGTTTCTTTAAATGTTTCTTTTTCTGACACGGGTTTTAGCACACGAAAAATTAATGATGTTTCGTAATGTACCTCCCATTTACTTGATTTTATAAGATTCAATTAAACTTTCTGAAATGACTTTGCCTACCCGAGTGGCTCCATTAATTATTCTCATTATTCGACTGGAGATGATAGCCGAGACAATCCTAATTAGCGAGAAAGCCGTTCTGTCTCAAAAGGGCGACCGACAATTCAAAAGAGACCGTTCCTGCTTTCATCATGGAAAATTTCACATTTCAAATGGTAATGGCATTTATATTTAATAGCTGGAAAGTATTACAATGGTAGTCTCTATCAATATGCAGTAATTAAAAGTCAATACGGCATCTTATTCTACTTCTTACATCAATATAAGTTGATGTGAACAGTATTAATTAGAAAAGCGCCGGACAGTGATTTTAGCGCCTACCGGATAACCGTGAACCCAGCATTAGCTACAATTAATGATTTATGTTTTCTTTTTAGCGGGGTTTTCATTAAATTCCACCCTTACCAACGTTCCAAACCATGCGTTTTAGAAAAAACTACAAATGGCGCAGTAAACGCCATCTGTAGCACGATGCTACATTTTAGGATTACGTATGCTCCAACAAGGTCCACTTGTTTGGATATCTACTTGCTGAAAACGAATCCCGGCGTAACCAACCTCAACGTGATAGGCACGTTAGCTTAATCGAATAAAATAATTCGAAGTGGTCTGTATTCTGTCGAAACTGCCAGACGCGGATCGCGATTTCGATCTTTTTGGATCTCATCAGCGGGTCGCAGGCAGCCCGACAGAACACAGACTAACTCTTACCTGCTGTCTTAACAGTGCGTTTTAGAAAATACTACAAATGGCGCAGTAAACGCCATCTGTAGCACGATGCTACATTTTAGTCTGTATTCAGATCACTTGGAATTATTTTATTCGATTAAGCTAACGTGCCTATCACGTTGAGGTTGGCTACGCCGAGATTCGTTTTCAGCAAGTAGATATCCACACACGTGGACTTTGTTGGAGCATACGTAATCCTAAAATGTAACATCGTGCTACAGATGGCGTTTACTGCGCCATTTGTAGTATTTTCTAAAACGCGCTGTTAAGGCAGCAGGTAAAAGTTGGTCTGTGTTCTGTCGCAGCTGCCTGCGGCGCGCTGATGAGATCCAAAGAGATCGAAATCGCGATCCGCGTCTGGCGGTTTCGACAGAATACAGGCCACTTCGAATTATTTTGTTCCAAACCATATTAAGTCCCATTCAAAAAGTCGTTTAAACACTAACCCAATGAAATTTTAATTCTTAGTTGATGGATTTTAGAATTACTCGGCACTGCCGGTTACCCGGCGTCATAATCCGGTACCTAGCCGGATCCTAAAAGAAGTGCCGGATCTAAACCGAGTACACGACTTACAACTGTATAATACAACAATGAACTTTGTTCTTGTTGTCTTTTTTCCTACTATAACTTTATGATTCTAAAGTGATATCGTAAACTACACATTCGTCTATCAAAATCGTACTAATTTTATCTTGATTGTTTTCTCAAAACAATCGAGGCTATGGATTTGATTGATTGATGCGATTTTGTAAAATTGGCTAAAAACGATAGTCAACAGTAAATTCCGATTTATAGACGTAAATCGATTCAGAAGTATAAAAACAGAATGGAAAAATAGATGATAAAAAGGCACTGGTTATGACATTTTTCGAAAATTGAAAAGCAGATCCTTGATAACAAAAAAAACAATCATCCAATAACGAGCATGACACACGTCAAAATCTTTCAACACGGTATAATTTACATCTAAAATACGAGAATCAAAATTTTATGCCTACCGACTTTAACAAGAAGATTTATAGGGTGTCTGAAATAGGCATTTCTCCTTTCTCAATTTTGATAATTCTTTTATTCTGTTTTATACCTTTTAGAATAGAGAAGTAAATATTACTAAGGGGGTCAGACAGGGATGCACACTGTCACCACTACTTCATCTACATCATTAAAGACAGTACAACTGTAGGGATAGATGTGCAAGGGTAAAGATTAGTATGCTTAGATTTGCAGATGATATAGCAGTATTAGCATCTAGCAAGGAGGACTTAGAGATAGCTTTAAATAAAAAGGAAGCGGTACTGACAGATCAGTACTGTATGAAAATAAACAAAATTAAAACTAAAATACTGGTATGCAAGGGAAGAAAAAGTAGGGAAAGAGCGAATATAAAGATAGGAGACGAAAAATTAGAAGAAGTGGCTGATTTTAGATATCTAGAAAGTCAGATAAGTCAGGATGGAAGGAGTAGTAAGGATATAAAGCAGAGGATAGCGCAGGGTCGTGTCGCCTTTAATAAAAAGAAGTCACTTCTATGCTCGAGAACGGTTAATTTAGAAATTTGAAGAAGGCTGTTAAAGGTGTATGTTTGGAGCACGGCGTTGTACGGGTGCGAAACATGAACAATGGGCGCGGCGAAAAGAAAAGGTTAGAAGCGTTCGAAATGTGGTGTTATAGGCGAATGATGAAGATAACGTGGATAGAAAAGGTTAGAAATGAAGAGGTATTAGAAAGAATAGGAGAACAGAGGACTCCATGGAAGTCAATAAAAAATAGGCGAGATAGGTTGGTAGGACACCGTCTCAGGCATGAAGGTCTAGTCAGAGACATATTAGGAGCAGAAACAGGAGTTAGGAGGGGTAGAGGGTAGATTAGATTACTGTTCGCAAAGCTAAGGATGTGGGCTGTTCTAGTTTTAGGGAAATGAAAGTTTGGCTCAGGATAGGAAAGAGTGCAGGTACGTGTCCAACCAGTCTTAGGACTGACGACCTTATGATGATGATGATGACCGTTTAGAAATGCTTGAATGAAGAATAATTAAATGTTCACATAGAATAATCTATAAACCATTTCCTAAAACAGTTCATTACAGTGCAATTTCCGGATGTCACAACGCGTAAATTTAAACTGTTTATATTTCCAGCGGCTTTTAGCACAAATTAAACAAATGTAGGCCGTATGTGACATGCAGTATTTGTACTACAATGTTGTTTCGAAACATTTTCGTCCAACAATTCACGGAAAAAAGTTAAAAAAATCTTTGCTTTGTTTCGTGTAAATGACTTTTAGATAAATGTTAGTTTTTGATAATCCACATGACAACTAGCGACATCGCGTGGGTATATAATACAACCTGATACAATGAATAGAATGATAATAGAATACGTTACTACAATTATGCACAAAACAATAAACAAATCAATTGTCCGGGATATATGTCTACCATCAGAATATGCGAAATTACGTGACCGTATTTGTTATAATTTTAAACGTTAAAGTGGGCAGTTATACTTTCTTTGATCAGGACCATAGATAGTAGCTGCTAACACATTTTCTCTAATATTTTTAAGACAAAGTGAATAAGATATTTCCTTTTCGTTCTGTACATAAACATAAGAGTAAAAAGACAGAATATAAACGAGAACGAGAAGGAAGCTGTCAACGCTGAACGCAGCGGTAAGATAACTGGTGCCTAGATGCTATTGGCTACTAGAACTGCGCACGCGTAATATGCAAAGACGTGGCGAATAAAATGTAGGCACCACTTGATTACATTACTGTTCACAAATAGTTAAGGATGTAGGACGTTCTAGTTTTAGGGAAATGCCAAGATTATTTAAGGACAGAAAAGAGTGAAGGAGCATGTGCAATTCTCCAACCAAAATAACTCGCTTCGTCCTTAACGATACTTTAATTATAATATCAAAACATGAATAAGTTGCGTGCAATTTTATAATAGGAGCGACTCCAAACAAAACGCTAAGCCGATTAATTTCCCTCAGAAATTTACGCGGATCTTCGCTTTTAAGGTAATTGTTTTCGGTGTTAATAAGGACCTTCGTCAGTCAATTAGCTCAGGTATTGTTCGCGAAAACAGGTAAATTACCCATCTCGACCGGCTCACCGCAATTGCCAGACCTTCGTATCAATCAACTTTTGTACACAAAATTAAACCGATCAGAAGGAATTGATTTTACTTTCTATAACTTTTCTGCTCGTACACAAAGCATTCTCAGACCCTCCTAAAACTCATTTTAACAATCAAATCATTGGATTTTATCTTATATATATATATATATATTCACAACAGAAGTTTACTAACTTCCAAACAAATTTACAACAAAGAGCTTCCAATCACATACAAGAAAGGAAAATTTGAATTATAGATGACAAGGAAAACAATGCAAACAACTCATTTATTAGTCCAATTTGTTACCTATTCTACTGTTCTTGGCTACAATAAATTTTGTTTTGTATTTATCTCTATATGATGGATTTATTCATGAGAATTTTAGTAGGATAATTTGGGTTAGATGTAAATCTGTAAATAAGAATAGATATTATTCATAACTTGTTAATAAATTTTGTTTCACAAAAAAGTAGTCAAAAACTAGAAGCCAATTTGAAGGACAAATCTAACTTTATATTTGTTCTTTTTGAAGCAAAATAGAGAGTTTTAGATAACAATTGTAGAAATTAAGAATATGTAGGTTTTCTGAACTCTACGTTTTGAATATTAGAAACTGCAATTTCCCAAATCCATTCCAGATTTTTCTAAAAAATATGCAAATAGAAGAAAGCTAGTCATAAACCAACTGTGCAGTTTGCTTTAATACGTATATAGTAGGTAAACATCAAAGAGTAAATAAAATAAGTAAATCAATAAACAAATCCTAACTTGTTATAAATTGGAAAACCACGCACAAGCCTGAAAAAATCCAGCATATTTACATGTAGCAAACAATTGTAGATACGTTAAAGCAAACATGAAAAACATGCAGAAATGCACAATTGATTTTACCCCGCCAGCGACATCAATAGCAACACTGAAAGCTAATTTTGAGTCCAAATACATGTACGTTTGTATTATAATGCCGAACAAAAGCTAAAGTAAACAAAGAAGATGACATAATCACACAAGCAAGGCCTTACAACTCCAAACAAATGAACACTGGGTACATAGAAATTCATACACATGTACGTATATGCATGTGTACGTGTGAGTAAGTTAGAAAGGAGCACTGATCCCGCCAATCATCGAACGTCACTCTAATTACGTCACCACCAATGATAGATATAGGAAAGATAACAAACGAACGCAAGGGTCAATTTTTCGAGGGCATCAATTTTTGAGACGATCGTAGTATGCGGTGCACGCACAAAAAAAAAGACGCACCGAGGCAGCCACCGCCCCAGCTGACTCGATTTCGCGGGATCCGAGATGGTGGTCACATGTTCGACCGGGTCGCGTGATGGGAAAGGAGGATGACGACGCGTCCCGACGGTGGCGTCTGTCGGCGGCAGCGCAAGCGTCGTTGCCCGGACAACAAGTGTTTTGTCCCAAAACGGCGGATAGAACATCTAAAAAACAAACGCTTGTACTAAGGATCAACATCCTACCCCAAGTTGGCCCTCACCCCCAGCTCTGCTTTTTTAAAACGTTATATTTTAATCTGGATTACAATTTTTGATTAGAGATTTTATCGCTTTTGACTTTACTGTAATGCACGAGCTCCAAGATATTTTGTAAAGAACTTTTAGGGTTTTGTGCGAAAAAAAAAGGAATGAAAAAAAAAGGACCCGTACACTAAAACTTTCTTCGTAAATGACGTCTGAATTTGGATACTCGAAAGTTCAATATAAGGGTAATGCTCCATCAAACCCGTAAGGGTCTTTGTCTTTATTTTTTATAGCATATGTAGGATAATTATAGGCGGATGATGAGGATATCGTGGGTAGAAAAGGTTAGAAATGAAGAGGTATTGGAAAGAATAGGAGAACAGAGGACTCTATGGAAGTCAATAAAAAATAGGCGAGATAGGTTGGTAGGACACCTTCTCAGGCATGAAGGTCTAGTCAGAGACATATTAGAGGCAGAAACAGGAGTTAGGAGGGGTAGAGGTAAACTTAGATTAGATTACTCTTCGCAAATAGATAAGGATGTGGGCTGTTCTAGTTTTAGGGAAATGCGAAGTTTAGCTCAGGATAGGAAAGAGTGGAAGTACGTGTCCAACCAGTCTTAGGACTAATGACCTTATGATGATGATGATGATGTGGGATAATATGAAACGCTAATGAATTCGAATTTTTCTAAAAACAGCGTTTGTAATAAAGTAGTATGGGCGCTATGAAAAGGAAAAGAGGACATAGGATAGTAAGACACCATCTAAGACATGAAAGGTTAGTTATTAGAGGCACCTTATAAGCAAAAGCAGGAATAAAGAGAGGTAGAATAAGAGTAGATGAAGTTGCTGTTAAAAATGTGGGATTTTCTAATTTTTGAGTTTCATATAACGTGGCCATCTCTTTCTTATATGGTATCTACTTACTTGAACGTCATTTTAAACAAATTTCATGATTTTACTCTATCAATTTCGCTCCGGTTCAATAATTCCTTTTTAGTTTCAAATTACTAGCATTAAAGTAATTTATCAATGCCATTTAGCGAGAACTGTGCCAACAGATATCGAACCATAGAGTTTATTCAACAAAAAAGATCGAGTAAAATCGATTTTGGCATCGCAGACATACCTAAGTAATCTCATCCTTGCTACAGTTTTTACAAACCGAATATCTACTAACAGCTAACTTGCAAGAGGAAGATCAAGAAGACGGTAAGTCTGAAATTGTTTTTCTTATTATCCACCAAAACCTATTCAATTCGGTAAAAACAACCATCAAGCGATTTCTCTCTGGACTTTATTAAACTTTATTGTTTCACAGACTTTAAAAAACAGGTTGACTAGTCTTTTGTAGACTTTGATGGCTGATAGGGTAGTTTTAATACACAATTATAATTAGGCATTCAACCGAAACAATGTTCAGCCGTTTTTCAAAATCTAATTTCCAAAAATACCTAGAACCAGTTATTTTTAAGGTAAAGAAACTTTTAGTTAATGTTAAAATCTAGTGAATTAGACTGAAAATTTCAAATACTAAAACTGTTTTGTTCCAAGAAAAGAATATATTAAAATTGCTTCAAATACTTTAAATCATAAATCCACCGGTAATAACAATTTTTCGTTCAGTTTTAGTCTTACATGTTTACTCTTGGTTTCAGTCTTGGTCCTGTTCGTTAGGTTAGTTTTAATCTTGTTCGTTCCGTTTTAGTCTTGATCTTGTTAGTATAAATACGGTCTTGGTCACAAAACCAGGATGAAGACTAGAAAACCAAGACCAACTGTTCATCACTACTTATCCTGTTACACCCATAAATAAAAACCGTTCGTCAGTCATTTTATTGCTTTTCTTTTGAATGTTCCGACACCAATCAATAAATGAAGTTAGAGATACACTTCCGAAGTTATTTTTCTCACCCTAGTCCCTTTCAGTTTCATAAAGGGTGGTAAATTACATTAATCATTGAATCCTTGTATCAACAGGTTGCAAGAAAAACGGGTGTAAAACACATAATAATAAATACATAACACAAGTCATTTAATTAATCTCCTTGTAACCACACAAATGTCATCAGCAGATAACAAACGAACGAAATAATTGTGGTAATGTGATACTAATAAGCAAAAAGCAATTGTTGCCAGTTTGATTCATCATTTTCTCTAAATGAATAGAACAAGGGGTTGTTTTCATAAGGGGTTTTCAGCTGTACAGTATTTTCTACCCTATACGTTAATTTAAAAGTATGGAACAAGTTTGATTTACCCGGTTTACTCTATCGAATTCATGGTAGAAGTCGCCTTAAAAAAAGTGTTTTTACTGCTTACAATTAAAAAAGTTCTTAATGCGTCAAAAGACAGCAAATTTTCATACAGAATTTAAAATGAATTTAACCAGAAACTGTGACTGCTTATCTTAATCTCTTTTGGCATTGAGTTATCTATATTTTCTATCGGAAATACGAGACGTCAGAGTTAGAAACCTTACCAAGATTTATTGAATAAGTAGGTATCTAGACAATTAGGGTGGGTTACAAAAACAGGATTAAATTGGGCCAATACGACACCCGGTCAAAGTCGAGACAACAAATTTAACAGCGTTGGAGATAAATTGCGTTAATTTTATACGGAACTTCTCATCGATTTCCTGGTAAAATCTCTGTAAGTGCTTTATCTACCTGCAAAGGTACGATACTGAATTTGATAGTACCTATGCCCTTGTAGATGTCCATGACCGACAGATTTTCATATACTTAAATATGTACTTAAAAACCGATAAGAAAATTAAACTTTTTATAAGTAAAAGGAAAGACGTAATTTCGGGAATTCCGGAAAGACGAAAACGATTCACAATATCCTGAAAGGATTTGCTATAGTATTATTGGAAAATTCATTATCCTCTCGAAACGAAATCATTGCATACTAAATCAATCGTTCAAGGATTTTTGTATCGAAACATCTTCGACAAAGTGGGTACTTAATTTTTACACTGAAGCTAGAAAAAGTATAAAAAATGTTGACTCGTTATTATGAATAACGATCGTCCAATTAATACCAGATTGGGGAAATTTTTCAAATGTAAAACGCCCAAGTAACAAATTACAATGTTCTCGTCTGTCGTCGCCAATTAACATTAAATATTATAAAAGGTTAATAATCTTGGGAATGTTGGGTGTTAAACCAGGTGACATTTAATAAATTAGACGGCTATGCGACCCAAAACTTCCGCACTATTTAAGAGGAAATTTAGGATGACAAAAGGGACGAAAACCGCCTTCTTAATTTAATTTCGTCCTTAAAACTAGGTTACGGAATTAGCCCAAATCATCTCGTGGTTTAAACATTCCCTTTAGTAGAAGTTCCACGCTGTTTTACAAATTGCCGGTTCCCCAAAACTAGAGAACAATACCCAGACAGGGTAATACATCATATGTCTTTTTCATTTTCAACGACTACATTTCAAAACCACAAGTTAAAAACAACAACGAGCGCATATAAACCAAGTCGACAGGAAGTGGACAATAAACAACTCGCCACAATCGAATGGAACATCATAAAAAAGACGTTGACGACCGAAGGGCTTTACCACACATATACACACATATGAGGTCATAATTTTTGTTTAATTGTTGAGGACAGTTTTACGATAAATGTTTCATCAACTTTAGTTAATTTTTTAGCAGTTTCAACTACTTATAGCTTTAAAAAACGTACCTAGTAATGAGCTTAAATTGGCATAGTCTTGATCTTGCATTAATCCGTCTTTATACTAGCAAAATTAAGATCAATACCGAACCGAGACCAAGACTAAAACCAAGACAAGATTAAATGGGAAAAATCAATACCTAGCATCTGCAAGATCAAGATCAAGGCGGAATAAGTAAAACCAAGACCAAGGTTGGGACAGCCTTGATCTTGATCTTTCTTTGCTCATCATGGAAAAGATGATGTCTAGTCACGCAAGACCAAAACGAAGGCCTAGATTATATCAATAAGACTAAGACCAAAATCGAAACTATATCAGGAAGATCAAGACCAAGGCCGAATAAGCAAAACCAAGACCAAGCCTGAGATTGCATTGATCTTCCAGCCTTGATCTTGATCTTTCTTTGCTCATCATGTAAAAGATGATGTCTAGTCACGCAAGACCAAAACGAAGGCCTAGACTATATCAATAAGACTAAGACCAAAATCGAAACTATATCAGGAAGATTAAGACCAAGGCCGAATAAGCAAAACCACGACCAAGGTTGGGACAGCCTTGATCTTGATCTTTCTTTGCTCATCATGGAAAAGATGATGTCTAGTCACGCAAGACCAAAACGAAGACCTAGACTATATCAATAAGACTAAGACCAAAATCGAAACTATATCAGGAAGATCAAGACCAAGGCCGAATAAGCAAAACCAAGCCTTGAACTTCCAGCCTTGAACTTGATCTTTCTTTGCTCATCATGAAAAAGATGATGTCTAATCTCTGTCGTATTCTTCAACACCATTTGTAATCTCGACTATTATAATTATCACTCATGCTACATATATTAACTTCATAATTAAAATGATTAAAATTTCAATTCTCTCTAAATCTTTATCAAGTTGTCGCATTTCTTTGTAATACGCCGACTATTATACTAATTAATATAATTCAGAGTACAACTGCACCTAAATCTCTCTAAAGATGTTCTTTTTAAGGTACTCATTAGTTAAATACTACCAACTACAGAAAAAAGCAAAAAGTCAAGAAATCAAATTAGCCCAGTCGTCTTTTAAGACAGCCGCAAATGCCAGGAGTCGTTATCGTGAAAATAAGTGTCAACAAACTACGCTTTTTGTGTTTCAGCGTTTATCTTGAGAGCTTAACTCTCTTTCACCTTTGAAAAGTACCTAGTATTTCTCGCACAAAGGCCCCCGTGTGCTCGTTCAACTACTCGACAGCCTTCCTTTGAACAGTTCACCTTTTAATGATGCATAAAATTCCTTATTATTCGCGTATATCATCCGAATCCTTCTTCTGAGAAAAAAAGGTCTTCTTTTTGTAAAAAAACATAATAAAGCCTCCTTAATTCAACGATCCAATAAAAAAATTGGCTTCAGTCACACGCGAACGGCACCGTTTCTTACAGATGTATCAATTTTTTTTCCATTTAATATCATCTTCCATACATGTAGTCAATGAGTTTATGAGTGTCATCTTTAGTGATTAACAAAGTAAAACCAAGACGAAGATTATTCCAGTCTAGATATTGGTCTTGGTTAATCGATCTTGGTTTTGGTCTAAATCTTACGTGCTAAGCCTTGATCTTGAATATTTAATTTAAAATTTACGTTTTTAAGCTAAGACTAATTTTGCTAATTACTAGTTCTCTTGCTTCTGGGATGGAGGGGAAAGGGGCAAGCGACATAATGCACACATGCCGAAGGCAGAAGAAGTTTCTACTTCTGACTCATCGTAAAATAAGTGATAGCCGCATATCACTTGCACGAACGACCTGGTATTGTATTCTTAAAAATAACCAATATTCAAAACAAGTCTCAACAAGGGCCCGAGATAAAAATGTTCAGTCTCCCAGAGTCTCTGAAAGCGAGACTCGAGTCTCCGTCACTCATCGAGTCTCTCTGGTGTCGCTGAGAGAGAGTCGCTCATAGAGAGATCCTCATTTCGTATCCAGTCTCTGAACAAGAGACTCGAACCTCTCAATAAATGGTGTCTCGATAGACATGGTTACAATTTTCTAAGTTCAACATAACATACTTCAGAGATCCCAGTCTTTCTTCGAAAGACTCGAGTCTCTCAATTTTTCAGTTTTATTCATACAATTTCTCTGTGAGATACTCGAATTTCTGAATTAACAATTTTATCGTTCGAATCTCTCATACAGAGACTGTGAGAGATCCATAAAAACACCTAGGCAATAACTGAGAGACTGTGAAAGACTGTGAGAGACGCTGAAAGAGTCTGAGAGACTGAAGAGAGGCTGAAAATTTTTGTCTAGGGGAACCAAAATTATACAATATCTATATGTATTAATTTTAAATATTGTCTATAGAATAGAACGCTAATGTCGAAGCATAAGCAGTTAGTAACTGCTGTGATTCGCGATAAACTCTCCGTCTTAATTGAGTTAAAGTTACCCCCTGGGGACTATATTCGGTCGAATTTACACCACCTGTGAACAAACCATGTCACTGCTTAATTAGGATATATCACGCAGGTGCCTACCTCTGTCGCGATGAATTAGAGCATAATTTACACGTAACAAGTACGACACGTATGTATTACAGATCTGATTGCAAATTTTTGATTGCATCTAGTCCAGCATCTATACAATCAGCATGTGCTTGTCCGACTATTGATACGAAATAATGACAATTGAATATGGTATTAGCAATTAATTAACAGATAATTTAAGTTATAATCGACCTCCAAGGTTTTTGCACTGAGTTAAATATTCGTTAGCGAGACCGATAAGAATTTAAGTTCAATTTTTGACTTTAATATTTGATCTTTCGGCAGATTTAACGTGAAAACCCCTTCATGTCTGACCATAATGTTTCTAAATGCCCTCTAAGCCGATCGGGACACTATGTTATCCGTCTGTGTCAGACTTTCGTCATTTCGGAACATGTAATTTTCCGCTAATCTTCTCTTGTTATACGTTGGTCCCTTCGATAGGTATATGTATACACATACAGATGGGTTTCCCGCAGGACAACGTCGAGTCCTGCACGGAATGTCACGCTTATCAGAAATCAATGAGATGTTCTCGAATTAGCAATTTAAATCGGGAACCCTTTAAATCTTCCTAGGAACAAAAGACAATCTACTGAAGAATTACCAGATGATGCGTACCTACACACTTGATTTCAAATGTTGCATAAAATTTGTACGATACCAAGCATTTTTTTATAGATACGAGGGTTAAACAGAAAGAAAAAAATTGAGAGAACCAGAAGAAGACAACATATCCTTTCATTGTTGAAGAATATTGAATTTGATGCTTAAACTAATAACTGTTACTGGATATTTATATATCGGAGATTACTGCAATTTTGAAATTCCCGGAAGATTAAGAAATAATAGAGAACTGAGATAACTGAACGAACTGTATAGGGCGCTGGCTTAAACGGCAGTCAAACGATATCGAAGTTAAGCAACGATCGCCCTTGCGAGTACTTGGATGGGTAGCCAACTTCCCCATGACGATTGAACCATTAAAAAACATTGCTCTAAGTCTCTCGCATCATCATGTAACATCTTAAGGAGAAAAACAACAAAATTACTGTTGATAACTTCAATGAAGTGTGTTCATGAAGTTCAAACATTTCAAGGAGCTAAAAACACCTTTCTGGATCATTCATTCAGTGCGCCAGGTCGTTTATTTGTAATTGTGGCTAGCCTCCTTTCAAACTTCTTCGCTCTCCTTTGTTTATATGTTCTATCTACAATAAAGATATCATGATGAGTTTAGAACAACAAAACTCGATGAACTGTAATAATCTTCGACAACATTTTCAGAAACATTGCAGGATTTCAGAGATTGTATGTACGTTATCTCCACTACATTCATTTAAGCGGTAATCACAATAATTTTCGTGTTTTACGCCATGGATTCAGAAAATCATACAGTAAGGTTATCGTTAAAATTAACGTCGCAATGTTTCGTACTAAAGCGACGTATCTCTCACATCGTGTGAATAAAATCAGTTATATCCAAGCGTGACCCGGAATTAAGTGCAGTGTAATTGAATTTATGGAAATCGCAATGGCCCTCTAAACTGCTCTTGTAATCGCGTTGGCCGATGAATAACAAAAACCATTTCCGATGCTTTATTGTAATGCACTTTCGAAGCTGAAATTAACTACGGTGTGGTTTTCGCGCTTTTTGTTTAAACTCAAAATAAAGCGCTTCATGCATCACAAGCACATCAAGAGTGAAGTGCCTACTTTTAGGGATGAAATGGCTCTTTAAACAATTGAGGTACCTACTACAAAAAACCCACTTGGTGCATCAAAGACAGGACAACTGTAGGGATAGATATGCAGGGTTAAAAGATTGAAGTATGCTTAGATTTGCAGATGATATGCCAGTATTAGCATCTAGCAAGGAGGAGTTAGAAGTAGCTTTAAGCAAAATGGATGCGATATTGACAAAAACAGTATTGTATTAAAAAAATCGGTTGTCTGTAAAGTCGCTTTACTGACGATAGTTGAACGTGACAACGTCATAAGAAAATACTGATGGAATGGTTTAATTTTTCAAAAGAAAATTTTAATTTTATTTGTTTGATAGATATTTTGTATGGATATAGAGAAGGAGGTAAATGGAAATGTATTATTGTATAGCAGCTGTCCACGCGGACGCATCGCTCACTCAAGTAGGAGAGAGACAGATGTCGAACGCTGCCGAACGCGGAGGCCGATTGTGCCTCTTTGTCGCTCGTTCCGCGCTCTCGCTTGCACTTCAAGCCTTAAATGGAACGCCTCAGAGCGAGGTAACGCCGCATGAGTCATGTTTTTTCGTGCGTGCAGCCGGCTCCATCGAATTATAAGACGTTGTCACGTCAATAAATAAAAGTAAAACAAAAATACTGGTACGCAAGGGAAGAAAAGGTAGGCAAAGAGCGAATATAGAGTCAGATAAGTCAGGATGGAAGGAGCAGTAGAGATATACGACAGAGTATAGGACAGGGTCAAGTCACCTTCCACAAAAAGAAGTCACTTTTATGCTCGGAAAAAGACTGTTAAAGGTGTATGTCTGGAGCGCCGCGAAAAGGTTAGAAGCATTGGAAATGTGATGTTACATGCGAATGATGAGGATACCGTGGATGGAGAAGGTTAGAAATAAAGAGATATTAAAAAGAGTAACAGAGCAGAAGACTCTATGGAAATCAATAAAAAATAGGCAAAATAGGTTGGTAGGACACTTTTTCAAAGAAGAAGGGATAGTCAGAGACCTATTAGAAGCAGAAACAGGAATTAAGAGAAGTAGAGGTAGACATACATTAGATTACTGTTCGCAAATAGTTAAGAATGTGAAATGTTCTAGTTTTATAGAAATGCGAAGATTGAATTAAAACAAGAAAGAGTGGAAGTGCGTGTCCAAGCAGTCTTAAGACTGAGGACTTTATGATGAAATACATCTTTATTAAATAAATTTCATGAATTGTGTTGGTAACTTTGTTTTGAAAAACAACACTTACTTTCGTCGGAAAATTGTCTCAGCTCCTTTGAATTATTCAATTATTTCCAGAATTACCGACAAGTTAAATTAAAATTGCAAACAACAGGGTATGAGAAAGAGAATGAGAGAGAGAGATAAATAAAACGCAAAGACGAAAACTTCTATAGCTTTATTGTTCCATTAATATTTTGAGCGGCTATCTACTCAGTCAGCGAAGAGCAAAAATGTTTTTGCTACTTTTTTATAAGCCATTTACTAATTTCTCGTATCGCCGGTTAAAAAGTTACACCCACGACACAAATAATGGAATTAATCATTTTAATGTCTTAATGGATCAGAGGTCCTTTTGAATCCTTAAACTTCCAATACTACATTTTACCATGAAAAGAGAAATGAAGTCTCTGATTATTTCACAAATATTTCTTCCCAGATTTTGTCTTTCGATAAATAAGTTTTCTTACGTAGTTTGTTCCGCTTTCACTCCAAGAAAATAAATCGGAAGTTGTAGGTACGACAAGCCGGATGGTCGTTCTCTCTGTTCCATTTTAAACTTTTATAAATGTTACCGGGAAATAATATTGCTTCCGGGAAGTGGATTTAAAGAAAAATAAACATTCTTTGTCGTTATAAGTGATAAATGCTGTTTCCAACGGGAAAAGGATCATATCTCAAAAGTTGCAGGAATCATAATAAGTTTCTAAAACTCATCTAATCCTAGAATCCACTGGGTTTAATTAAACTATTTATTTAAGTTTGATCAGAATCTTAACACCGAAAACATGAGTTTTTGATTTTAATTATTTTTCAATTTCAGAAGAAGAATAATTGTTTGTAGATTGAACCTTACAAACTAAATTTAATTAACAGAAAGTACTTCT
Organism: Agrilus planipennis; assembly: GCF_000699045.2. NCBI lineage: Eukaryota > Metazoa > Arthropoda > Insecta > Coleoptera > Buprestidae > Agrilus > Agrilus planipennis. The sequence continues at coordinate 3,847,439 of NW_020442466.1, forward strand.
GGTATTACGGTGAACAAAATCACAATTTTATTCTCATATTATCCAATAAACGAAAGCCCTAGGAATATTTGTTACTTTTAGTGTGCACTATATTTTATCACTAATTTGTCGCTGATTTGTTACCAAATACAAAATGTCGTTCCAACCTGTTGCTAGAAAATAGAGTGGCACTACACATACCTATATGGCATGTCGAAATTGAAATAGCGCATAAAAATACAAATTATTACTAATTTTTAACCATATTGTCGTTAGAGTCTCATTCTTGAAATAGCAATGGGATAGAACCATCTTTCAGCGACAAATCAACTACAATTATAGCCTTTACAGTATTATTATACGTCATTTCTATTTCGAAATCCGCTATGTGTAGTGTAAGGTTGGTAGCTCTCCAGTCAGTTTTCGCTTCACAGCTGGAGAATGAGACAAGTGACAAAACAGGTAAAAGTACCATCCTTCAACGACAAATTATAGTTCATACGATGTCTTTGAACCATTTTTTTATTTCGAGATAGGTTATGAGTACTGCCACATTAGCATCTCTCCTCCTTTCTCCAGTCGTTTTTCGCTGGGCAGCTGAAGGTTAAAACCAACGACAAAATGGATAAAGATACCAAGCCTCAACGACAAATTACAGTCTTTCTCTGGATCCTATCTATTTCGAGATGCTCTGTGGCTAGTGCCAGTTCGGCAGCTCTCCAGTCGTTTTTCGCTGTACAGTAGGAGGATGAGACCAGCGACAAAAAGGATAAAGGTACCAACTTTCAACGACAAATTATAGTATATACAGTATTTTCCTGGGTCATTTCTATTTCCAGATACGCTAGGTGTAGCACCACCTTGGCAGTTTTCCAGCCGTTTTTCGCTGTACAGCTGAAGGATGAGACCAGCGACAAAAAGGATAAAGGTACCACCTTTCAACGACAAATTCTAGTCTATAAAGTATTTATCTGGGTCATTTCTATTTTGAGATACGCTATGTGTAGTGCCAGCTTGGCAGCTATCCAATCGTTTTCCACTGGGCAACTGGAGGATGAGACCAGCGACAAAATGGATAATGGTACCACCTCTCAACGACAAATTATAGTCAATACAGTATTTTTCTGGGTCAGCTTAGCAACTCCCCCGTCGTTTTTCACTGGGCAACTGGAGGATGAGACCAGCGACAAAATGGATAAAGGTACCATCTCTGAACGACAAATTAAAGTCCTTACAGGATTTCTCTGGATCATTTCTACTTCGAGATTCTGTATGTGTAGTGCCAGCTTTGTAAATCTCCTATCGTTTTTTTCTGGGCAGCTAGAGGATGAAGCCAGCGACAAAAAGGATAAAGATACCATCCTTTAGCGACAAAATAAGATCCTTACAGTATTTCTCTGGGTCATTTGTATTTCGGGATACGCTATGTCTAGTGGCATCTTGGCAGCTCTGCGGCCGTTTTTCGGTGTACAGCTGGAAGACGACACCAACGACAAAAAGGATAAAGATACCATCCTTTAGCGACAAAATAAGATCCTTACAGTATTTCTCTGGGTCATTTGTATTTCGGGATACGCTATATCTAGTGCCACCTTGGCAGCTGTCCAGCCATTTTTCGCTGTTCAACTGGAGGACGCGGTCAACGACAAAAAGAGGATACAGGTGCCATCTTTCAACGACAAAATAAGATCCTTACAGTATTTCACTGAGTCATTTCTATTTCTAAATACGCTATGTCTAGTGGCATCTTGGCAGCTCTGCGGCCGTTTTTCGGTGTACAGCTGGAAGACGACACCAACGACAAAAAGGATAAGGGTATCATTTTTCAAGGACATATAGTGTTTCTCTGGGTCATGTCTATTTCGAGATACTCTATCAGTAGTAATTACCAGTTTGACATTGAACCATCATATTGTGTGTTTTCCAATGACCGACGGGAGCGACAAATTTTTGGGTTTGGTAACAAATTAGCGACAAAGCATGATGCACTTTGATGTAAGTATTTTATTAAGTTGCAGGGTATCGCATTAACGCTTAGGATTATTCGTTTATTTTAGTGGGTAAAAAGGCATTTCTGATGTATTTGCGCAATATGTATTCCATTTTACTTTTTCCCATGTCACTATTGCTCTACAAAAAAGAACCTCTCGCGATATTACCTCGGGTCGCTCGAGTGGATTTTTTACGACGAGTACGCTTTTATATTTATATGTAGTTGAGGAAGTAATGGGAGTAGTGATGTTGTATCAACCCCATGGATGCGTGTATATGTATATAATAAACCCTCACAAAATATGTGTGCACAACTGGAAAAAACATTTTCATTTCAGAAAGCAATTTTACATCAGGAGGCCTTTGATGTCTACTGGGTACAGTATCAAAGAACGCTCGGATTAATCACGCATTACTTGCTCCACGAATCTTTTCGTCCGTTTTCTCTTTTTGTTCAGAAAAATCGCGGTAGGCCTCTCTTCTAAGCACCCCCTCCGATCATTTCATCTTCGGAAGTGTCTAAACCAAGCGTAAAAAATCGAGAATTCAATACATATCAGTACAAAGTATGCGGAAATAAAAGAATACCCATAAAAAAAACGATAAAAAAATTTGTTTACGAATTCTCGCTGTGTTTTACTTTGGTAAACTGTCAATATTTAATATCATTAAATAAGTGTGGAGAATAAAATTATTTCGTCAATAATCCCAATTTCAAAAAGAAGTCACTTCTATACTCGCGAACGGTTAATTTAGAAATTCGAAAAAGGTTGTTAAAGGTGTATGTTTGAAGCAAGGCGCTGTACGGGTGCGAAACATGGACGATGAGCGCGGGGAAAAAGAAAATGTTACAAGTCTTCGAAATGTGGTGTTGTAGGCGAATGATGAGGATACCGTGGATAAAGAAGGTTAGAAATGAAGAGATATTAGAAAGAATAGAAGAACAGAGGACTATATGGAAGTCAATAAGAGATAGGCGAGATAGATGGCAGGACACCTTCTCAGGCATGAAGGTCTAGTCAGAGATATATTAGAGGCAAAAACAGGAGTTAGGAGGGGTAGAGGTAGACCTAGATTAGATTACTGTTCGCAAATAGTTAAGGATGTGGGTTGTTATAGTTTTAGGGAAATGCGAAGTTTAGCTCAGGATAAGAAAGAGTGGAGGTACGTGTCTAACCAGTCTTAGGACTGACGACCTTATAATGATGATGATGATAATAATCACAATAAACTTTAAAATGAAACGAAGTTGGATACTATTAAAAAAAGTGCATTTAAAGTTTTCTACTTTCTAATTACGACACGTATTTGCATTTACCAATAAATCCATAATTTCATAAATAAATAAATACCGATAGCGCGATGGTTCAAAGTATTTGGTAATAACAGTGATATAGAGTCCTCCCCATGAAGCCACCGATGAATTATTCATCCGAAACATTGCCCGAAGCGAATAGGCATTGAGCAGATACAGCCTCCGTTTTGGACGTTCAATCTCCAAAAAGATATTTGAAGCTTTAGAAAAGCAGCAAGCCATAAAAAACTCTTCAAAAGGATTTCATTCGTTTTGGCGACGACTCGTCTATATAATACGGAAAAAAAAATCTGGACATGCAAAATTTGAAGGTGTTTGACCGTTACAGATGTAGGTACCTTTACATATATAAAATACATAATATTTTCTATTATTATTTAATCTCTTTTCGTGGAAGTGCATCTCAAGAATAGTTCCAATATGTCAAATGTCTTTTCTGCATTGTGAAGTCAATTGTAGTGAGATCTACTTCACAAAAATCGTGATGAAATTGTTCATTTAGACCTACTACAAAATTTATTGTAGGTATATACATATTAAATTCTGACAACAACATTCATATACAGATATTTCAACATAATTATGTGGTTTCTATTTCTTTCTCGTTAGACTGTAGCCCGAAACCATTTTCAAAACGGTTGTCTCATATGAGTTGAAATGTGAAATACGTTACGTGTAGACCACCATAATATGCGGTTCGTAATATATTTCTTGACTGCTGGTGTCATATGCAGCTTTGCAACGGAACGAGAGTTGAATTTGTAAAATATTAGAAAAATATACTACAACTATGCTGTACTCGACATGTCATAACATTGATTATTAGTAACCGGTGGGAATCAAACACTCGAAAGGTTAAAGTTTCTTTAACGATTGCCCCATTACGAGTTATGTACTAAATTAGGACATTACTAAAATACAGTGATGGATCTCAAAAAAATCGTAATTGAGTACGAACCATTGGGATCCGTCAAATGGGCATACACCATCTGGTGACAAAATTTATAACTCGAATGAGGAAAAAATTTACATAGGAACTGTGCACGCAAATTGTAAAATTGTTTATTAAAATAATAAAACACGTTAAAAAAAAGAAGTGAATTCCGGAATAAAAATTTGTTCACGTCATTTTAATGAACAAGATTATATTTCAGCAAGTATTTACCATCAGTCACAACCTTAATATTTAAAACTAGAATCATACTAAAATTATAAAGTGAGAAATTATTTATTCCTGTGTAATTGATTTAACACAATTGTAATGATACGATATAAGGATTTTGAGGTTAAGAACCTGCTGCAATACAACAAAGTTGCAATAATGTGTTTGCAACGTTCTCTTAAATCGGCTTTGCACGTGCAAGTCATTGATATGATATTGCTTAAATCACCCAGAATCACCTCACCAATTATATAAGGTGAATCACTTTTTAAACCCGATGTTTGTAAAAAGTAGGCAGTAAACTTGACGGAATTTGTTATTTCCGAATTTTATAATGTGAAACGAAATTTCCTTTCCGAGGCTTTGTGTCAGCCCAATCACCTATTGTGTCAATACTTATCATTTTATCGTAATTTAAAAACTTGGAAATTGCACGGTACACTATAGGAACTACGATAAATTTTCCCTAATCGGCGCCATGTTTTTAGGCTCCTCCCATTTGACGGATCCCAATACTCTTTGTCAATTATCTTTGCAACCTCCATAAGGAGACATCTACATATCTACAGAAGAACATTTTGCAATTAGCTGTAGTTTACTAGTTGTAGTACTTAATTAGTAAACTCACAAATTCAGATTCCTATCCTCACATTTATTAACATGAACTTTAGTTGCTAGACACGTTTATTTTAAAGTTTACACGTTTCGGTCTGTATAAAACTATACGTTACGATGCAGGTTGGACTGTTTAATGAGGGCAATCCTACCACAACGAAATGGAATTCTTTGTGGAATGCTTAATTGTTAAGGCGATACGCCTTGGAATGTTCGTCTCGAATATAAAATCAAAATGATATATGATACATTTTGAGTTTCTTTATTTTAGTAGTTTTCCTTTAATGTTCGGTAAGAGATATTTAAAATAAAATGAGAGATCATCCCTTTTATTATTACCCAAAAAAGAAAAGGTCCCAGATTATAAAACTTGTTTCTTTACTGGTGACCTTTTTATTTGAACCATAGATAAAGACTATTCTATTAAAATGAAAGTTTTGACTCCACACGAGGGAGCTATAAAATAAAATAGTAAGTCACCACTTTTTACATTGTTGTTAATCTTTGCATTCGGGTCATATATAAGGGTTTTCGCACTCAAACCAGGGGGCTTTAAAATAAAATAGTATCTAGTCATCTTCTCGATTACCCAAAAACGGTCCCAGAATATCAATCTTATTACATCACCTTTGATTTTTGGATTTGAACAATAGGTAACTGTTACTCTATGAAAATAAATGACAAAATAACTAACAACCGCAGATTAAGTATGACTTAACCCTAAGAAATTCCCGACCGTTTCTGTTGTTTCTGGTTTTTCCTTTTTGTACATTATTTACCCTTAGTATAATAAAAACTAGACAAAACTAAATTAGATTTGTATTCAGTATTCTCGAGAAATTAATAAAGAGAACTTGGCAGTCTGATGGTTTAATTAAATGTTCTGGTAAATGTCTAGTTCCTTACTGAATTGGTCCATTGACTCAGCCATAAAACAATATCCTTGCGCATCACGAATGACGTAACGACACCAGAGATACCCCTGATATTCTGCATATTCAGTGAAGATAGAATATTTAACGATTCTGCGATTTAACAAAGCGTTCTTATTTAAATGTTAATTGCAAACGTTGTCGAGAACAGTCGTTCTTGTTATACATTAATTAGTTGGGGAATTCCCTTAGTAACCGGCATAACAATTGCTTGCCGAACTGACATATTGTTAGGCCCGTGGATTATGCCAAGACACAGCAGGTTCGTTTTGCGTTTGTTGTATATTTTATACTAAAATATCTAAGAAATATTAGAAAATACAACAATAATTTAAAATTGTCTACAGAGAAATCCTCAACTAAAGTTAGCACGTAAAAATAACAACAAATTAGGGATAAAACATAAATGTTCGACAATGTTTCAATGTTATATAACGTATCATCACGATTGAACATGCACCTCCACTCTTTCCTAATACCGAAATAGTCTTCGCATTTCCCTAAAACTAGAACATCCCACACCCTTAACTATTTGGGGACAATGAAAAGAAATTTGTTATACTAAAAACAAAGTTTTAAGAAAGTTATGGGGCCCTTCATTGGGAAGAAAACTAACTGAGTGAATCCGCGACTGATACTTGAAAATTATTTTCAAACCCGATTCTTGTTACTAGGTCAAAGATTTTCAAAGCCAGGTTGTTGAGGTAAGAAGCTGTTTTGAAAACAGCTTTATAAGTTCAAAAGTACGTGATTCCGCATGAAAAAATTCTACCTTACCCTTAAAGCAGCAACTTCTGAATTTTAAAACATCAAAACTCCTATTCATATATTTGAAAAGACTTCGGTACCTACCTTTGAAATGTTGCCAGCGAGCAATTCAATGAGTGTTATCAATTTATTCGGTATTGTAAATCAGTGACGGTTAATTTAATGTTTTCTTTGGTTGGCATATTTAACTGGGAAAATTCAAATTTTATTCAAAAGAATTTCATCGATGCGGAAAGGATATTACAAGCCGAAATTTGATAAAGTATGATTTAAATTACGTTGTGGAATTGATGTGTTTTGAACTTCTTTCTTCGAACTTTAGCATTTGTATAGTACAACTAATTCAATAATTTCACTATGTAAATTTAAATTAAAACTAAAATTCTTATTATGTTAACAATAGAAGGCGTTCTACATTTTTAGAGATTGATTTTATATTATTGACGAAATCGTGTGCTTTTTAAATTTCTTTTATTTGTTTTTAGTCTTTTCCTAGTTTGAATTTTAGTTATCAATATGCGTCTAAATATCAGAGAGAAATTGACTGAAGGGAGCATGTGTCAAAAGACATAACTACACTCAACTACTCAATAAAAACAGCCAATTGATTAGTAACCATTTATCTTTCAGAAACTGTGGTAATTCCCCAAAACATTTCAAGAAATGACAAAAATCGTAGCAGAAGTGGTATCAATTTTTAGGTTCTTACTCCTTAAGTTTAAACTATGAAACTATTTTGCTGGTCCATCCACATCGACGCTAACTCCAATCATATCTAATCTTAAGGAATACTCTAACTTTTGTAAAAGTTTTCAACTCGAGCTNAGGAGATCGGGCTGAAACTATAGCTACAAGCTATCCAAGGATGGTACTATAGAATGTCACCTCAAGGTAGGCCTAGTGGCGTCATCTCTTGGTTAGGCCGGAAACTTATCAATCCACCCTCGTATAACGTATCATCACGATTGAACATGCACCTCCACTCTTTCCTAATACCGAAATAGTCTTCGCATTTCCCTAAAACTAGAACATCCCACACCCTTAACTATTTGGGGACAATGAAAAGAAATTTGTTATACTAAAAACAAAGTTTTAAGAAAGTTATGGGGCCCTTCATTGGGAAGAAAACTAACTGAGTGAATCCGCGACTGATACTTGAAAATTATTTTCAAACCCGATTCTTGTTACTAGGTCAAAGATTTTCAAAGCCAGGTTGTTGAGGTAAGAAGCTGTTTTGAAAACAGCTTTATAAGTTCAAAAGTACGTGATTCCGCATGAAAAAATTCTACCTTGCCCGTAAAGCAGCAACTTCTGAATTTTAAAACATCAAAACTCCTATTCATATATTTGAAAAGACTTCGGTACCTACCTTTGAAATGTTGCCAGCGAGCAATTCAATGAGTGTTATCAATTTATTCGGTATTGTAAATCAGTGACGGTTAATTTAATGTTTTCTTTGGTTGGCATATTTAACTGGGAAAATTCAAATTTTATTCAAAAGAATTTCATCGATGCGGAAAGGATATTACAAGCCGAAATTTGATAAAGTATGATTTAAATTACGTTGTGGAATTGATGTGTTTTGAACTTCTTTCTTCGAACTTTAGCATTTGTATAGTACAACTAATTCAATAATTTCACTATGTAAATTTAAATTAAAACTAAAATTCTTATTATGTTAACAATAGAAGGCGTTCTACATTTTTAGAGATTGATTTTATATTATTGACGAAATCGTGTGCTTTTTAAATTTCTTTTATTTGTTTTTAGTCTTTTCCTAGTTTGAATTTTAGTTATCAATATGCGTCTAAATATCAGAGAGAAATTGACTGAAGGGAGCATGTGTCAAAAGACATAACTACACTCAACTACTCAATAAAAACAGCCAATTGATTAGTAACCATTTATCTTTCAGAAACTGTGGTAATTCCCCAAAACATTTCAAGAAATGACAAAAATCGTAGCAGAAGTGGTATCAATTTTTAGGTTCTTACTCCTTAAGTTTAAACTATGAAACTATTTTGCTGGTCCATCCACATCGACGCTAACTCCAATCATATCTAATCTTAAGGAATACTCTAACTTTTGTAAAAGTTTTCAACTCGAGCTTCAGCTGTCTTAAGAAGCGTTTCTAATTCAAATTCCACCTATCGAGGAATGCAATAAAAGTCATTTTTCCTTGTGTAAGTTAAAAAGGATATTATTCCTTCATGCTTTTTTGCCTCTTTGATTCAAGTCAAACAAATACATATTAAAATAGCGAAAGACCGGGATGCTGTAATTTTATACCCTTTGTGCTTTATAAAATTTATGTCTAATGTAGTTCCACTGCTTTTTCAACATTTAATCCAAAAGCCCGTTTATTAAAAGTAATAAAAAAGCACAAAGAGTTTCCCCCAGCAATATTATACTCTTATATTGTAGTAAATATGGAACTAATCAAATTATTATATTGATATTCAAAAATTCAAAAAGAAAATTCTGAAGTTTATACTCAGAAAAACTCTAATATTATGTATAGAAATATGCGTTTGAAATTGATTACATATTTCTGGAATACTTGTTGAACCCGTCCAGATTTGAAGGGCGGAGACCGTTGTCACTAGTGCAAGTCACTTACAGTTTAATCATGGCGATCCCCCGAACCATAACCTATCTTAAACCCTTGGTACATATACCAACCAGGAAAACCTATCCATCCATAACCTAATCTAGTGTCTACCACTTAAACTATAATGTAGCATTGCACTAAAATTAATTATTTAATGTGTAAAAACGTCATCATATTCATGAGAATGGTGTAAAGTTACCAAACTCTTTTGCAAAAGGACTAATAAATTCATTTTCTTTTTTTTCCTTAGAAATACCAACATTACCAAACATTCGACTAAATAACTAAATTATCCCACAGGCAGACCTTTTTTTTACATCTGATACTTTCCTCTAAAGGACGGTTAACTTCTGGAATGGTTGCCTTCTTATCTCATTACTGACAAATAGATACAAACATATCGAGGCCAAAAATTCGATCACTTTTTTCCTCGAAAAGGGTAAAGATAGTATCAATTTCAATTCAAGAAACAGCCAATAAATTTTACCTTTTCTTATTTGAAATATACTTTTCTAAATAAAAGAAAAGATCGCTTATAGATACAGGGTGTAACAGGAATAAGTGCCGAGCTTTTGAGGGTGTAAACCAAATGCAATAAACAAGGTGATTAAAGGCAAACTTTTTTTAAAGAAAATCAATAATTTACAATCCGAAGCCGGCCCTGTGCGTGAACTGGCAACATAGCTGTCTACTGAATAGCGTAGTGCGATAAAAACTATACTGTTACATGAATGAAGAATGTAAACATTCCGATTGACAAGCATCTAAGATAAACATAAACAATTTATTATTACACATAATGTTTAGAATAAATAAATTAAATAAGTGTAGTACAGGCAACACTACATAATCATTTAGTATAGCGTTGCGGTTGCTGTTTCTTTAACAGAGCCGGAATTGAATTTATCTGTACTTTCAACTATGTTTTTCTCGAAAATGGTGAACTTTTGGAATTTTCATGTTTCTCTGATACATCCTGCAAGCTTGGCACTTATTTCTGTTACACACTCTATATTACGTATATACCAATATTCTAAGTCTCCAAAATGACTCAACAACAGTTGAGTACAATTAAATTTAAATAAATTTAAAGCAAGATACATATATCAATCATTGTATCACCTCTTCCAATTTGAATTAATTCATTCTCATTCCAGAAACATATTTAAACCCTTACTTACTTTAATGTCAGTAACAGGTTAATCTCTAAATCATGTAATGAAAGAATGAAGTAAAGCAAAAATTATTACGGCAACATAGGTACAGAATTCTTTCAAATCTGTTACTCGAATATTTCATACACTAGTGTATATTATAACTTCTTATCGTAAACCCCTTCTACATTCGATTTATCATATCATAAATTACCAATACATGACGTATTTTATTTTCATATGTTTAACAACCCATTTCACATTTTACGAATAAAATTCCCCGTTTTATATAGTGAGAGCAAAATTTTAAGTCAACTTGAAAATTGCATTTTCTCGCCGGAAGTTTGAAGAGTATAAAATGTACTGTACAGTCGCCATCGATTTTCCATTTTATACTTTTATTTCATATACGGGACACGTCAACTATATAAACCGTACTCTTTTCAAGCAAATGATAAACTTTTATTATTCTGATGTACTATCCGGTAAACAATAAAGCAACCCCTTGTAATAATGCGGTATTATTCACATCAAGATATCCTGCCTTGTGGAGTACCATAACGTATAAAGTGGATTAAAATAATCTAAGTGCATCTGAGAACAAGAGAGTCCAAAATGATCATACAATAAAATAGACACAAAAGAGCTTATTATTCATATCACGATACTGAATAGGTGAAACCAATGGGGATATGTGCTTTAATGCGAAAAATAACCTGGTTTTTAAGATGAGTCGTGAGCAAGCACAAAGGATAAAGGTACCATTTTTCAGCGACAAATTATAGTCGATTTATAGGCGATACAGTATTTTTGTGGGTCATTTTTACTTCGAGATACGCTATGTGTAGTGCAAGCTATGGCAACTCTGCAGTCGTTTTTCGCTGGACAGCTATAGAGATATCATCTTTCAACGACAAATTATAGGCGATACAGTATTTTTGTGAGTCATTTTTATTTCGAGATACGCAATGTGTAGTACCAGCTTGACGAGACCAGTCGTTTTTCGCTGGACAGTTGGAGGATGAGACCAACGACAAAATGGATAATGATACCATCTGTCAACGAAAAATTATAGGCGATACAGTATTTTTATGAGTGATTTCTGTTTCGAGATAGGCTATGTGTATTGCCAGCTATGGCAGCTGTCCAGTCGTTTTTCGCTGGGCAGCTGGAGAATGATACCAGCGACAAAATGGATACAGGATAACATCATATTATTCATACCAAGATACTAAATAAGTAATACCAACGGCAATACTGTGCTTTATATGCGATAGATCACCTGTTCTTTAAGCACAAAAGGAGCCCGAACTAATCCTCTAGCTCCTAACATATCGAATAATGAAATTGAAATAGACAATAATAATAATACAACTTACCTTTCGGACTTGGGGTCAATTCTTTCATCACAATCCTGACTTGTAGGTCGTACTTTTTGAAGAGGGACGGTAGTTTCCTAGAGAGTGACAGCTTCGCGTTGTTGACCGCTTTGGTGTATTCTCGAACACCAAACGATTTCTGGGGCACCACCAAACCCAGCTGGAGTATTTTTTGATTGGTGGAGGTTGTCGGATTGATTACAGGGGCAGGTGTTGTGGTCGTTGTTCTTCCGGACCTGGAGGAACCAATTCGTAAACCGTTTCCGCGGCCGAGAGACGCGTTTCGCGACGACCCGGAACCAATTTTTAGGGCCGGTGCCCTCGTTACCGCGTTCGATTTGTTCCACGCTGGTCCACCACTCACAACCAGAAGGGCTAGTGCCACTGTTAATAACAAATTGGTAAGATACATTTTTAATCACTAGAGTTCTTCAGTTGCAGTCCCCTTTGGTTTCAACCATTTCTCCACCATGTCCAACTGAAATAAATTAAGGGATATTGGATAATCTATCTATTTGAATAAATGGATAATTTCAAACCCAAACAAGTAAGTACCTACATCTGACATTAAATGACTAAATGCACTTTTTGATATATAATTGATTATAAAGAATCGAACGTAAACAATCCCTAGACAAAAATTTTCAGTTTCTCTCCTGTCTCTCAGAGTCTTTCAGCGTCTCTGAGAGCGTCTCTCACATTCACTCACAGTCTCTCCGTTATTGCATAGGTGTTTTTATGAATCACTCACAGTCTCTGTATGAGAGACCCGGACGATGAGATTTTTAATTCAGAGATTCGAGTCTCTCAAAGACAGACTGAATGAATAAAGCTGAAAAATTGAGCAACTCGAATCTCTCGTAGAAAGACTGAGATTTCTGAAATATGTTGAAATTTTAACCATGTCAATCGAGACATCACTTATTGAGAGATTCGAGTTTCTCCTTCAGAGATTCGAGTCTCTCGTTCAGAGACTGGATACGAAATGAGGATCTCTCTATGAGGGACTCGAGTCTTTCGTTCAGAGACGCTAAACAGTTTTTTTGACAGTCTCTCTCTGCGACACCAGAGAGACTCGATGAGAGAAGGAGACTCGAGTCTCGCATTCAGAGACTCTGAAAGGCCGAACATTTTTATCTCGAGAATAAAACTAGACAACTAACCTATTATAGAAACTCTCATCGAATAAATTGAACAATTGGACTATGAAATGGATGCATTGACGCGACGGTTTATGGGCAAGAAACTCAAAATTGGTTAAAAGACAAGGAATCAAATCAATGGTTCACCACAGTGCTTTGTAGAAGGTCAGGTCATACCAAATTTGAACGTTGATATCTTATTGCTTAATTTTAATAAATTATTTATCAATTACACAACAAAAAGAGCATCGGTTTTTGATCGATTTCGTATGTATCTAAGTTATGATTAAAAATGATAACCAGTCAGTAGATAAATAATTTTACAGGAACAAAACTCGAGGAAGAAAAATATTCGATGCGGGGTTTCTGTCGGGACGTTTTTGAATTTGCATCTAAATTGTACCAAATCGGAACCTAAACGCGTCACTTGGGATGTTATGTTCCTACCTGACGCCGAACAAAATATAAAGAAGTTGCATATTTTATAACTGAAACAAGACACGGTTTCCCATTGCGAATGTTGTTTTCTCGAAAAATGGTCTAGAATGCAAAAATTTCTAACCAGCTTTTTCTGCTTGTAGAATTTACTTTACCTATCGGAAATTTGTTCTTATTATAAAACTGTGTCTATACGCTCTACACAAAAATTTTCAGTCTCTCTCCAGTCTCTCAGAGCCTTTCAGTCTTTCAGCGTCTCTGAGAGTGTCTCTCACAGTCTCTCAGTTATTGCCTAGGTGTTTTTATAGATCTCTCACAGTCTCTGTATGAGAGACTAGAACGATAAAATTGTTAATTCAGAGATTCGAGTATCTAACAGAGAGACTGAATGAATAAAACTGAAAAATTGAGAGACTCGAGTCTCTCGTAGAAAGACTGGGATCTCTGAACTTGAAATTTTAACCATGTCTATCGAGACACCACTTGTTGAGAAATACGAGTCTCTCGTTCAGAGATTCGAGTCTCTCGTTTAGAGACGCTAACAGTCTCTCTCAGCGGCACCAGAGAAACTCGATGAGAGACGGAGACTCGGGTCTCGCTTTCAGAGGCTCTGAGAGACTGAACATTTTTATCTCGGGCGTAATCGTACATTATGTATTATCAACAGTTAAACTGCATTAAGGCGAGTCCTCATCGAGTCAAAACCGAGTCCTGATCAATATAAGTTTATTGTGGCTATGTACTGATTCTCGATTTCCGGCAATACTTTTATAAATAAAGTAATTGCACCTCCAAATTTGCAATTAATGCAGTATTACAGAGTTTACCTTTTATACACTGAACGAAAAGTAAGCTTGTACCGGTTGACAATACAAATATTTTCTTTCAGTGTACGGAAGGTAACTTTTTGAGTTACATCATAGCTTTCCACAAGATCGAAAATTTAAGAGATGTTGAACGTTCGTGGAATTTCAAAGGAATGAGATGAAATATGAAACTAATAAACGGGAAAAGGTCTTTTTCGACCACCAACAGCTTTAAAATTAGATTTAACAAAGGTATACCTTTAAAAAATGTGGTTTTTAACAATTTCTGTACCTATATCAGTCCGATGAGAAAACCATAGTGTGGTTCTATATTAATAAAATACAAATATTCAGCAGCATCCCTGTTCATATTTGAATACAAAATTACTTAAATTTTAAAAGAATACTATACTTCATTTACTTTCTCTAACGATGTGCCCCTTCCAATGTCTTGGATGCGCGCTGGCAAAATCGTAGGTAGGTAGTAAAAAAACTCATTATACTCTCGACTCTTGTTCATTAAACATACTTTTTCAAACAGTACCTGCCAAAAGTTTTGTTCAATCATGAATAGTAGTGCGAGTCGAAAACAAGCGTTAAAGCCTTTAATATGTCTTCAAATATAAATAAACATCTCGTTGATATTTTCAGTAGTAANTACTTTTTCATACAGTACCTGCCAAAAGTTTTGTTCAATCATGAATAGTAGTGCGAGTCGAAAACAAGCGTTAAAGCCTTTAATATGTCTTCAAATATAAATAAACATCTCGTTGATATTTTCGGTAGTAACTGATACCAATAACAGCACATTTGAGCAATGAAATTGTAGTGGATAAAATGGTAAATTTTTCCGTGCAGTACTGTACGGATTATACGCTCCTCACCGGTTAAAAGTTTGGACGAGAGTTGTCGCCTTCCTTTTCTGGCCTAGTGCTGTTCTTTTCTACTTTGCGCCGCTCAAACTGAAGGTCACATCGCTACAGAAAGTAAACGAAGTCTATCTACCTACTTACTATCTTGTGATACTTTGGGCTTTATGTGAGACATGAGGTATTGAAACCAATTTCATTTATCGCTGTCATAAAGAGGACTATCTACGTATGAAATTCAATGTAGTAAAATCAATCATGCGAGAACTTTATTCACATGTAATAAATTTCCTAATTTCCTTCTAGTGTAACTGAATAAGTACTACATTGTCGTTACGTATTACCACCTCATATAATATAACTACTTATGCACAAAAGCGTGCACAATATTTAAACAAAGCATAGATCAACTAAAATTATAGTTTAACTTGAACTTTAACAAATCGTTTGATTATTTATTATATTATTAAAACGAAGAGCAAATCGTGTATAATTATTAATTAGGGTACAAAAATTATTTTGATCCATAAATTCATTTGCGCACGCCGGAAACTGAGGTTCGCCCTGTTATACAACTAATAAACTTTCAAAGAAGTTTGAGGAAATTGGAACCGACAGGGTATTCCATGGGGTTTTCCTCGGGTCAAGTTTCCGTGTAGTCGAAAAATCAGCGTGAAATATTACTAGAAAGAAGCAGCACTGAGAATTTATTGCTGTCAAAAAGTTTCCTGTTACTTAAGTAAAGCTTAATCTTTCTACTTTCTTTCACGTTCACTGCAAAACACGGCTCCAATCCCAAACAATTAAGTCAAACATATATGAAATTCTACGACATTGTTAGTGACTTAATAGTGGATTAATATGCAATATTAATTTGAAATCATTTTTTCGATTTTTAATTTACCCACCACACGCTAGCTCAAATTAATGAGGGAAAAATTGTTGCTGTTCTCACACCCCCGCCGGGAATCGAACCCGGGCTCTTTGGCTTTACGCACCAATGTTCTGACCACTAAACTACAAGAGGTGACAACATGTTGAGGTAGTTTGTAGTGGGTAAATAAAAAATGGAAAAAATGATTTCAAATTAATATTAAGTCAAACATCTTACAATAAGAAACTTAACTACATAATAAATGACGTAGCATCTACAAGACTTGACCAAAAATTAAAGCAAACTGAAAGGGTGAATTTTTCTACAAATTTTACTGTAAACTTTTAAGACAGAATAACCCCCTAGACCTTTCATAGGTGGACACCCTTAAGGGGAAAATGTAACACATTTATGTTTCCTAATTTAGAATTTAAAAAAGTAAAGAAAATCTTTCTACAGTTATACGAGGGTGGATTGATAAGTTTCCGGCCTGACCAAGAAAAACAAGGTTTTTAAAAATTTTTTTTTTTTATTTCTCAACATAATCTCCTCCAAGGCTGATACATTTCTCATAGCGGTGTTCCAGTCTATTAATGCCATCTCTATAGACTGATTCGTCAAGCTCCTCAAAATAACCATTTACAGCTTCGATTACTTCTTCATTGTCCGCAAATCTCTTACCGCCAAGCCATTTTTTGAGATTAGGGAACAGAAAATAGTCACTCGGGGCTAGGTCTGGAGAGTAAGGAGGGTGCGGCATCAATTCAAACTTTAGATCGTTGATTTTAGCCGTCGCAACGATTGACGTGTGCGCTGGTGCGTTATCGTGATGAAACAAGATTTTTTTCTTCGCCAGATGAGGTCGTTTAATTTTCACCTCGTGGCTCAAACGTTGCAATAAGTCTGCGTAGTATTGACCAGTGATAGTATTACCCTTTGCAAGGTAATCAATGTATATAATACCTCTTGCATCCCAAAAAACAGTAGCCATAACCTTGTTCGCCGAAAAAATTGTTTTTGCCTTCTTTGGAGTTGGTTCCCCTGGTCCAATCCACTGTTTAGACTGTTCTTTGGTTTCAGGAGTGTAGTGGTGGACCCACGTTTCGTCAACGGTTACGAATCGACGCAAAAATTCGCTTGGATTACGCTTATACAATGACAAATTTGCGGTAGAAATGTTTTTTCGAATCAATTTTTGGTCGACTGTTAGCAAACGCGGCACCCATCTTGCACAGAGCTTTTCCATATGCAAATGTTGGTGCAAAATATGTTGCACACGTTCATATGACATCTTACAGGTCTCAGCTATCTCACGCACTTTCAATCTGCGGTCTCCCAGCACTATTTGATGAATTTTTTCGATCATATCTGGAGTTGTGACCTCAACGGGGCGTCCTGAGCGAGGCCCATCAGAGGTGCTCACACGACCCTTTTTAAACTCGGAAACCCACTGCTTAACGGTTGAATATGACGGGGAGGATGTCCCCAGTGTTGAGTCCATCTCTTTTTTAATTTCCTTCGGCGTTAACCCCTTCAAATAAAAGTATTTGATGACAGCACGATTTTCCTGCTTTTCCATTTTTACGAAAACCACAGAGGCGTCTTGTTCAGCGTGCTGTCAAACCTACACTAGCAAGGAGATCGGGCTGAAACTATAGCTACAAGCTATCCAAGGATGGTACTATAGAATGTCACCTCAAGGTAGGCCTAGTGGCGTCATCTCTTGGTTAGGCCGGAAACTTATCAATCCACCCTCGTATTTATATTAACCACTGTATTTATTTTAACAGTACCTACAAAACGGTTCGCATTATTTTAATATTGTTGTGTTATGTTTGCACCGTTGGAGATAAACTAACTCTGAATGTAATTTTCTCTGCACATTACGGAAAAGCAAACAACCCGAAACTTTAGCTCTCCCTTCGCTTAAACAATTATTGTTAGTAATAGTTTGAAATAGACTTGAATAATCAAGTTTTCTAACTTCACCCGAAGTTACATACATACACAATCTAATAAAAGCTTTAGCTCTCTTATAACATCTTTAATAAATATATTGTGGATCAATATTGTACACTGGTAAATATTATTTTTATACAAATTGAATTATATAGAAGAGGTATTAGAAAGAATAAGAGAACAGAGGGCTCTATGGAAGTCAATAAGAAATAGTCGAGATAGGTTGGTAGGACACCTTCTCAAGCATAAAGGTCTAGTCAGAGATATATTAGAGGCTGAAACGGGAGTTAGGAGGGGTAGAGGTAGACCTAGATTAGATTACTATTCGCAGATAGTAAAGGATGTTGTAGTTTCAGGAAAATGCGAAGTTTAGCTCAGGATAGGAAGGAGTGGAGGTGCGTGTCCAACCAGTCTTAGGACTGACGACCTTATGGTGACGATGAGAAGACGAAATTATAGTATGACGCTTTGTTCTTATTCTTATATACCTATAGGTAATTTATATCATCTTCTCAGAATATAATTTGAAAAGGGAGGAGTTCATAGAACAATTCCAGCGTTTTTTAAAATATTCCCTAAGCATTCCCGGCATAAATTTAATTACTGCTGGATGTTCAATGCAAATAACTGCCTATTAATAAATTCAAGACCGTTTTACGCTTTCACAACTAATTGTAAGAACGCAACTTAATTAACTACCCTTACAATTCACTGATATGGAAAATTTCTTATCTCGTATTACTTAGTTCTAGCTGCAAATCTAGAGCACCCCTTTGCATTGTACAAAACAAATATAAAAATAAATTGTAACCCTATTTAAAGGTGTTAATTATTTGCAATATATATCAACCCTTAAATTGAATATGTGAAGATATACTATTCTTGTTAAAAAAAAATGAAAATTAATATATTAGGTCTCTTATGCGATTTGCTCTCTTTTGCATTTTTCCTGTATCTTCCCCCTTCCTGTCAAATTTCACGGTTCTTAGTTAAAGATAAGTACCTAGCTTATATTTAGAAGAAGTTTCAATCACTAAGTTTATAATGTAAAAGATATATTTTAAAGGGCGCATCTTTTTATTACATTGAGTGAAAAGTTCACAGAAAGGAATGATTATAATACCGTAATAGAGAAGGTCAGAAGTGAGGAAGTGTTATAAAAGGTAGGAGGAGAACAGAGGGCGGTATCGATTTAAAAAACAAATAAGAGAGATAGGTTGGTATAGGACACCTTTTCAGGTATGAAGGACTAGTTAGAGATATATTAAAAGCAGAAATAGGAGTTAAGAAGAATAAAGGTATACCTAGATTAGATAAATAGTTAAGAATGTGGGATGTTCTAGTTTTGCGGAAATGAGAAGATTAGCTCAGGATAGGAGTGTGGTGGTAGGTGTCCAACTAATCTTGTAAGGCTGATGATGATAATAAGTTGCATACATACAGTCTATTTCAATTTGTTGGAATTGTGACCTTGAAGAAATCTGCGCGAAGATAGAAAGAATACACACTAGGCGTGAGCAAGACAGAAATAGATGGAACAAGCTTGAACGAGCAGAGCTCTCGATGGGCGGTCTTAGGAGATCGGCTAGAACTGTACAGTACTAGACGAAAATGTTTAGCAATTTCTTAAAACAAAAATGTATATAAATTAACAATAGAAAACAAAGCAAAAGTTTTATAGGT
>NW_020442466.1:3867211-3895544 GCF_000699045.2 Agrilus planipennis
AGTAGTAGGGATTTAGAAGAAGTTTCAATCACTAAGTTTATAATGTAAAAGATATATTTTAAAGGGCGCATCTTTTTATTACATTGAGTGAAAAGTTCACAGAAAGGAATGATTATAATACCGTAATAGAGAAGGTCAGAAGTGAGGAAGTGTTATAAAAGGTAGGTGGAGAACAGAGGGCGGTATCGATTTAAAAAACAAATAAGAGAGATAGGTTGGTATAGGACACCTTTTCAGGTATGAAGGACTAGTTAGAGATATATTAAAAGCAGAAATAGGAGTTAAGAAGAATAAAGGTATACCTAGATTAGATAAATAGTTAAGAATGTGGGATGTTCTAGTTTTGCGGAAATGAGAAGATTAGCTCAGGATAGGAGTGTGGTGGTAGGTGTCCAACTAATCTTGTAAGGCTGATGATGATAATAAGTTGCATACATACAGTCTATTTCAATTTGTTGGAATTGTGACCTTGAAGAAATCTGCGCGAAGATAGAAAGAATACACACTAGGCGTGAGCAAGACAGAAATAGATGGAACAAGCTTGAACGAGCAGAGCTCTCGATGGGCGGTCTTAGGAGATCGGCTAGAAATGTACAGTACTAGACGAAAATGTTTAGCAATTTCTTAAAACAAACATGTATATAAATTAACAATAGAAAACAAAGCAAAAGTTTTATAGGTGTGTAGAGCGTTTAGTTAATTCACTTGTTATTATTTTTGGCTAAATATGCTTTTAAATAAAGCATATTCTTAAATTTTAACGAGGCAGTTTAAATAATTTTGCGAATGGTACTGTACACTTCTGTCTAGTTCTCGCTCGATGATCGGTGGAGAAATGAGCTCCGCAGACAAATATGATTGAATTTGGAATTATGCTACTGCGCATCCTAATAAAGGGAAGGGGCATATCTCTAACTTCCTGAAACGAACAGTATATACGTAATCTCATTTTCGGGACGGTACGGAATCTTCGGTGTATGATACCTATTACTCGGTGGTTTTCTCTTTCGTCTTTTCTTTTTAATTTTAGAGGGAGCTCGCTATATTAACGCCTCCCGTTTTGCGGCACAATTTTGCATATATTCGACAACCTCTGACTCGCTCTATGTCGAATATTGAGAAACTTTCGCTGCTCTCGTTAAACACTCAAAGGGAATGATCCTGTTTTTGGAAAATTGATGCTTATGAATAATACATTTACTCACCCTGAAAATGACATTGTTCGGAGCCGTATCATCTACAACGTTCCCTACTCTTTCCAACATAAAAAAAAAAACAAATGTGAACCTGTAATGAAGTTTTCTCGTCGAATATTACACTTACCGAAAACTAATATTATGTAATATAAGGTAGGTGACAACTAAAAGATAAAAAAAGTCGGAGCTTTCAATAAAAATTTTCTAGAAAGATCTTAAAATTAGTTAATTTCAAATGTGACTTTAATTCGATGGTGGGAACTTTGTTATTATTAGTAATGGTGTTAATCATGGCCTTCCTGAAAAAACCTNAAAGATCTTAAAATTAGTTAATTTCAAATGTGACTTTAATTCGATGGTGGGAACTTTGTTATTATTAGTAATGGTGTTAATCATGGCCTTCCTGAAAAAACCTAATTTAATTTTGATATCTAGTAAAGTTTTAAAGTATGAACAAAAAATTTAGAAATTCGAAAAAGGTTGTTATAGGTGTATGTTTGGAGCGCACCGTTGTACGGGTGCGAAACATAGACAGTGGACGCGGCGGAAAAAAAAGGTTAGAAGCGTTCGAAATTTTGTGTTACAGAGAAATAATGAGGATACCGTGGATAAAGAAGGTTAAAAATGAAAAGGTATTAGAAATAGTAGGAGAAAAGAGGTCTCTATGGCAGTCAGTAAGAAATAGGCGAGATAGATTAGTAGGACACCTTCTCAGACATGAAAGTCTAGCCAGAGACATATTAGAGGCAGAAACGGAAGTTAGGAGGGGTAGAGGTAGACCTAGTTTAGATTCCTGTTCGCAAATAGTTAAGGATAGGGGTTATTTTAGTTTTAGGGAAGATTAGCTCAGGATAGGAAAGAGTGGAGGTACGTGTCCAACCAGTCTTAGGACTGACGACCTTATGATGATGATTTGATTTTATAATGTTCAAGGAAATTTCATCTCCAAAATAAAAAACGGTATACAGCAAAGTGGTCGAAGTATCTATTAATAATCAACAACTTCAAATTCATCTAAATACTGTGATTAATCTGTCGAAAACAACAGTTACCTACATGTTCAATGGTTTGACAAGTAATTTATTGATGATCCAAGGGATAAACTAATCCGAGTGCATGTGACATCGCCGAGTCTACAGCCATCAAAAACCTAAAGTGACTGTCATTACCTATTTCATCAACATTTAAAACGTGTACGTTTGTCTGCTACTATAGATATCTGTTTGCTAATAATAGATGTACGATACACTCTGTTAGTCATCCTTTAGGTATTTTGTTTTTCTAAATAAAAAACTATCTGTTGTTACTTATCGAATATGTTACCACGTTAATACGTACTGTAAAGTATTAAATAAAAGTTTACCAGTTCTAGAAATTATCTCATGATATATACAAATAAGGGGTAATCTCTGGAACTACTGAAACAATTCTGAAAATTCCTGGACTATTAGATAGCTACACAATAACCGAGTAGTATATACTAAAATTCGAAAAAGATTGTTAATGATGTATGTTTGCAGCGCGACGCTGTACGGGTGCGAAACAGTATTGTTTCTGTAAACTTGTAAATGATGTCAAATTGAAATTTTATAAATAAACTTTTATTAAAAAGAGATCATTACTGGTATGTAGGGAAAGAAACAGTAGGGAAAGAGCGAATATAAAGATAGGAGACGAGAGATTAGAAGAAGTGAATGAGTTTAGGTATCTAGGAAGTCAGGACGGAAGGAGTAGTAGGGATATAAAGTAAAAGATATCGCAGGGTCGAGTCGCCTTCAATAGAAAGAAGTCACTTCTATGTTAGCAAACGATTAATTTAAAAATTCGGAAAAGATTGTTAAAGGTATATGTATGGAGTGCGGCTCTGTAAGGGTGCGAAACATGGACGGTGGGCGCGGCGGAAAAGAAAAGGTTACAAGCTTTCGAAATGTGGTGTTCCAGGCGAATGATGAGGATACCGTGGATAGAGATTAAAAATGAAGATATATTGGAAAGAATAGGAGAACAGAGGACTCTATGGAAGTCAACACAAAATAGGCGAGATAGGTTGGTAGAACACCTTCTTAGGCAAGAAGGTCTAGCCAGAGACATATTAGAGGCAGGAACAAAAGATAAGAGGAATAGGGGTAGGGCTAGATTAGATTACTGTTCGCAAAT
Source organism: Agrilus planipennis (assembly GCF_000699045.2). NCBI lineage: Eukaryota > Metazoa > Arthropoda > Insecta > Coleoptera > Buprestidae > Agrilus > Agrilus planipennis. The sequence continues at coordinate 3,870,565 of NW_020442466.1, forward strand.
AGTTAAGGATGTGGGCTGTTCTAGTTTTAGGGAAGTGTGAAGATTAATTCAGGATAGCAAAGAGTGAAGATGCTTATCCAACCAGTCTTAGAACTGAAGACCTTATGATGATGATGATGATAGACCAAAATTATTTTGTGAAAGAGGAAGCATGGGAGCAGTGTGAGTACAGCGCGAGCGCCTATTTTTCAAAACTTCTCATCTAAATCCCTAAAAGTCCTTGAATTTAACCTATTATCCATTATCTGGTGAATGTGAACAGGTAAAATATGTTCAGTAAAATTTTCCGTAGTCGACCTAATTTTCCAACGCGTTCTTACAATATTCGTTTTATACTACCTAATAGTATCGATAGAGAACATGCAATTCCAAACTTGGTCCCTTGGGCACGCAAGCCGATGAATATGATTAAAATGCAGTTTGCTAGAACCATTAAATTTTTCCGGTACGAAGAGGATTTTACGAAAAAGATCCAGAATAAATCATTCAAATGAAACTCTTACAACACTTTCCGTGGGTGCATCGAATTGGAGGTAACGCTGGATTCAATCAAACCGGAAGCGCAACGGTAAATTAAACTTAATACGGGAACTACTTGTCCTCTGGTCGAGGACTTTATTTTTTGGATTTCTTATTTCCGTAATTTAAAAAATTCGAGGTAGCACCTGAAGGAACACTTTTTAAAGCCGTAAGAACGGTCTTTGGAATAAAACGTTTCCAATTAAACAAAATCGGCTCCGGTTCAAAGAGAACGTATTTTGGTAATTAATTAAAACTTCGGCAATTTGTTGAAAACTTCAATGCCACAGCCACTTAAAACCCTACGGTAAGCCACTGATGAAAGCGGAAAGGTATTCCGGGGAACAGAACCCTTGGGAATAGAAAGAAACTCTAGAGGAAATGTAATTTGTTAAAGGTATTCAAATAGCTTGGTTTTTGCACTTTACTTTACTTTAAAAGTAGCAAGGGCATAGAACAAATAAAAAAGCGTAGCCCAATCACTCTTGTGCTCGAAAACAATTTAATTGTATATTCGATAAAGATTTCTTAAAGGTGAATGTTTGGAGAAGACAGTAGATATCCGCATCCGCATCCGCAATTGCGAAGCTTCCAATCAATTTGAACATTTGCAGATATTCATACGAATGCAGATTTTACACCATAAAAACCTTAAATATTATCAATATTCATCTTCATTTTATCCTATTAAGGATATGGTCTACAACTGGAGGGATTGACGTGCAAGGGCAAAAGATTAGTATGCTTAGATTTGCAGATGATATAGCAGTATTAGCATCTAGCAAGGAGGACCTAGAGATAGCTTTAAATAAAATGGAAGCGGTACTGACAGATCAGTACTGTATGAAAATAAATAAAAGTAAAACTAAAATACTGATATGCAAGGGAAGAAAAAGTAGGGAAAGAGCGAATATAAAGATAGGAGACGAAAAATTAGAAGAAGTGGCTGATTTTAGATACCTAGGAAGTCAGATAAGTGAGGATGGAAGGAGTAGTAGGGATATAAAGCAGAGGATAGCGCAGGGTCGTGTCGCCTTTAATAAAAAGAAGTCACTTCTATGCTCGCGAACGGTTAATTTAGAAATTCGAAAAAGGTTGTTAAAGGTGTATGTTTGGAGCACGGCGTTGTACGGGTGCGAAACATGGACAGTGGGAGCGGCGGAAAAGAAAAGGTTAGAAGCGTTCGAAATGTGGTGTTATAGGCGGATGATGAGGATATCGTGGGTAGAAAAGGTTAGAAATGAAGAGGTATTGGAAAGAATAGGAGAACAGAGGACTCTATGGAAGTCAATAAAAAATAGGCGAGATAGGTTGGTAGGACACCTTCTCAGGCATGAAGGTCTAGTCAGAGACATATTAGAGGCAGAAACAGGAGTTAGGAGAGGTAGAGGTAGACCTAGATTAGATTACTGTTCGCAAATAGTTAAGGATGTGACCTGTTCTAGTTTTAGGGAAATGCGCAGTTTAGCTCAGGATAGGAAAGAGTGGAGGTACGTGTCCAACCAGTCTTAGGACTGATGACCTTATGATGATGATGATGAAGGATATGGTAGGTATCGGAAAAATGGATGTTTAAATAGCGGCTTTCAAGGGGTTTAGTCCTTTGAAAAGAAATGTTTCAATGTTCTGCTTTTATTCTCAAAAACATTTTTCTAATTTCAAAAATATCGTTCCTAATAATGGTCTATGATTAAATGAGAAATTGAAACTTTCAAACATAAAGTTATTTACCTGTGACTATGAACTCTAAAAGAATATTTAAAAGAGCATGGAATAAGACGGGAAGAAAGCTCGCATAAAAGAAACATTATCTGGAATAAAAATCCGCTGAAAAATATTCGAAAGGATAAAGAGGCATTTCTGTGAAAAATGGAAACAAACTCAGGATCCTATTATCCGACTTCTAGCAACATGCAGAAGCAGATTTGAAGATAATCTCCGACAGAAACTGAAATTTGTAATTCATAAAACATCTTCACAAACTTTTAAGTTAATATTTTTCGTCAGATGATGAAGATTTTTATATTTTAATATTATCAGAAAAAATTTACAAGCTCATTATAATATTTATGAAGTGTACCTTTCAAAAAATAATGTTTTAGGATTACAAAAGTCAAGTACCTATCCAGACCATATTTATATTAACCTCAAATACTAAAAGTTTTATTTTTCACTTCATTGTACAGAAAAGTTTAACTAATACCACCATAACTTTTCAAAAGTGAAAATTATAAAGGCTTTGGTCGATGTCATCAATCAAGCAAACTAATTATTGGGATACAGGTCCATTTCACTCCTAGACAATCACCTACCTACCTATTAATAAAAAATGCGGAATCTAATTGACTTATTTTTTATTTTACCTGATTATTATTGGACTGACTTTCGTTTTTTTCTTTCCGTAATCATCAAATAGCATCGTATAGGTCCATTTCTTTCACCTTAATTATTTCCTCATAAGGTAAACAGCAACATTTATTTTTTTGTATAATTAAATGTTTATTCCTTCGATCGAAAGAGACCGCGCGTATCAATCGATCTGCAAGGATTCCGTATCACGATCGCTAAACTCAAAATCGATACGCAACGAAACACGATAATGGCAACCGGATGCCTACTAAATCATGCTCGATCACGTTATATTCTAGGAAGGAAAGGAACAGTCGCGGTCATGCGTCGTAAGGAAAATTTATTCGTCCAGTTCTCATGTTGCATAACTTGTAAAGCTTTAAGGAGCAAAAGAAATAATGTACTGTAAAATTAATGAGAGATCGTGATTACGTCATCGACATATTTAGATAGAACAAATAATCCAAAAGGTAATTAATATTGAACTCACATAAGGATAATAAAGAAAAACAATAGCTGTATGTAAGCCAGAAATTGAAAATTATGATTAATCAATAGATTTATCCAATAATTTTTAAATATTGATCTGAAATTAATTTAATTTTTACCGCTATACATTACCTCAAGAAATTAAAATAATTTTACTTTGATGTTTAGAAATTATTAAATATTAAGCGATATTGAAAGTAAATTTTCTTTAAGTCTTTCGTGCACAAGTTTATCAAAATTAGTCAAAAAATAAAAACGATAGGGTGGTTAATCTGTTATATATTGAAACAGAAATGCGTTTTCCAGACTTTAATGAGTCACGAAATAGCTTCGGATTTCACGGTCGGTGTCTATTATTTGGAAATTGTTTTCTGGACTTAATGGTCATAACCATGGTTTTCATAAGTGATTCCTTGGTTGATATTGTCCTTCATCTATCACCATAGACCATTCAAAACGACACTTTTGAAATTAGAAACCTGTTTTTTAAAGTAAAAGCAGAACGTTGAATCATTTCTTTTCCAGAGTCTCAAAAGACGAAACCCCTCGAAAGTCCCTATTTAAACAACCACTTTTCCGATACCTACGTCACCCTTTAAGGGTTAAAATGATTATGAATAATAATAAGGTAAGGAAAAGGTTGAACCTATGAGTGCACTGACAACACTTCATTCGTGATGAATCTTTATTAAATTGCTGCAGTCGCTTGTTACACCCTGAGTAGTTCAACTGACATGGAATCCATTGATATGTAACGCACGGCGTCCAAATAGTTTTATTTGTTCCTTTGGGATCTGTCCATCAAGCTCCTTCGTCATAGTGAGGGTACATGAATACCGCTTCTCTGGAATGTAAGACATGTTCCTTACGTATATTCCCAATTTAACAGCTTCCTAGGCTGCATACGGACTGGGATTTTCTATTATTTGGTTTGCATATCATACTCGTTTGCTTAATCCATCAACTTGTATTACCATACATATTCGTTCAGACTTTTCGTTTAAAATTTTCTATTACAACAAACTTTTAAGTTTTTTCCGTCAGTGTTAGGAATTAGAAAACCAATAACCTACTTAATAAATTACTAAAGAAATAACTTGTCAGTTACATGGCGATGTTTTGTTCAAGGTATATAGAAAAGTCAACTATATACAGTGGAATTCGTTTATTATGACTCCGCCTATATTGACCAACCGCTTAATATGAAGTAATTGCAGTGTTAAGTTTAGTCTTCATATTAAATTCTCTATAGGAAAGTGTGGATATAATGACTCCGTTTAAAATGACATATCGTTGACTATGACTGATTCTCAAGAACTGATATCCGGCTGTAGTGGCCCAAATGTTTAATAATAACATTTTCGCTCATTTTTCTGACCATTCTTATGTATATTGATATTACAATTCATCGTTCTTTTTCTTTTTCTGTTAATAAATATATACAATTTGAAGTTTTTCTCTCTATTAAACTAAATAAGTAACCAAAANTCATCCCAAATGGGATTTCTGAAGGTGAACAGTACTTTTGAAGAATACGAATGTAATTTTTTCTACAATAAAAATAATAACAACTTTTGAAACTATTGTTGATTATATATATACAATTTGTAGTTTTCCTCTCTATTAAACTAAATAACTAGCTAAAATAGAAAGTTGTTTATTTTCTAAGACTATGCTTTGTATGACGGGTTTGTCATTTCCCTTCGATGTCATTACAAGCGGATTCTACTGTAACCAATTTCAAAGTTCTAAGTTTGGAAGCTAGAAAAGAACAAATAAAACCAAAAACAAATTAGATAAAAAGGCTGCTTTATATCAACTATTATGTTGAAGAAATGGATTATCAGCTCATTCGGAGAACAAGTTTACTACCCATAAACGAAAACCGATTTAGGACCAAAGATAAAGTATGAATAAAAGAAATTGCTGATCTAAAAACTCGAGAACTCAACGACAATAAAATTTTGATTACTCACCTGTCCGAAGCCGTTAATTTAAATACTACTTAAAACAAGGACCCTTGATCCCAAACGTACATTTGGACAATATATAAATAGACGCGATACAACTGGATTTATCTCATTAATTCTATTAATTACAAATTCCAATGGAAATTGCTATTGGTACATAGGTACGTCACGAATAAATGAAGTAGGTACTTTGGATGATTAAACATTTTACTGTAACCACACACACGTCGTTAAATGATCCATAGTGAAGTAAATCAATAAACACTCATAGAGCATCTACATGCAGATATGAGAGCACGGGATTTAGGTGAGCACATTGAAAATCAAAATATTATTTAACTTAAATTCATTGAAATCAACCATAAACTAATTGAAGACGTAGCTGTTATCATCATCCGCCATTTTGAGTCCAACCAACAGAAATGATGGCGGCAGGTGTCTGTCAATTCAGTGATCCACAACAACTGTTTATTTTAAAAAGTATCTGTATTTACTTTATTATATAGGTTAAATATATAGGTAGTTGGTCACCAAGGACCTATTATCTATCAACAGGACTATCTCTTATATATGGCCAGAACTCAAAATGGCGAATAATAACACTCATATATTTAAAAACTAAATTCTAAGTAGATTTAATTCAGACAACATGAAAGAAACAGCTATTTCATCATCATTATAAGGTCGTCAGTCCTAAGACTGGTTGGACAAGCACCTCCACTCCTTCCTACCCCGCGCTAATCTTAGGATTCCGCTAAAACCAGAAGGACTCACATCCATATCTATTTGCAAACAGTAATCTGATCTAGGTATACCTTTGCCCCTCCTAACTCCAGTTTCTGTCTCCAATATGTCTCTGACTAGCCCTTCATGTCTGAGAAGGTGTCCTACCAACCTGTCTCGTCTATTTCTTATCAACATTCATAAAGTCCTCTGTTCTCCTATTCTTTCTAATACCTCTTCATTTCTAACCTTCTCTATCCTCTGCTTTATATTCTCACTACTTTTTCCGTCCTGATTTATTAGACTTCCTAGATACATAAAATCATCCACTTCTTCTAATTTCTCGTCTCCTATCTTTATATACGCTCTTTCCCTACTTTTTTTTTGCATTGTATACCACTATTTTTGTTTTACTTCTATTTATTTTCATACAATACTGTTTTGTCAATACCGTTTCCATTTTGTTTAAAACTATCTCTAACACCTCCTTGCTAAATGCTAATACATCTATATCATCTGCAAATCTAAGCATACTAATCTTTCGCCCTTGCACATCTATCCCTACAGTTGTACTATCTTTAATAATGTTGATGGCGTCTTCGGTGTGTAGAATAAAAAGTAGCGGTGACAGTGGGCATTCCTGCCTGACTTCCTTCCTAATATTTACTTCTCTACGACGCAACCCCAGCTCTATAACTGCCTGTTGTTCATTATACAAACTAAGTATCACTCTTCTATCTCTGTAACTCATCCATACATTTTTTGGTATATTTAACATGTCATCCCATTTAACATTGTCAAAAGCCTTTTCCAAATCTACAAATTCTATGTACGCAATCTTTCCTTTCTCTATCGTTTTCTCTAATTGTTACCCGTAAAGCTAGAATTGATTCCCGCGTTCTTCTATTTCTTCCAAACCCAAATAGATCTTCCCCTAATTGTTCTTCCGTCCTTTTTCCATCCTACTTTGTACAACAGTTATTTATGCATTACAAAGTGGTTTGTCCTGAATCTATTACAGGCCAAACTTGTATTGTGGATTAGCAATATGAAATATAACAAATTGTTGAATTTTTTGTAATTGTAACACGTTTTCTTCTTAAGAATTAAACCCGACATCAAAGCAAATTTGATCGTTGTTTTGCTCTTAATGTTTCAAGTGTTGTTTTAATTTTCCATTAAGAATTCTCTTAATCCTTCTGCTTCTCATTAACTTCTACTTCAATTACACAATTTACGTCGCGAAGTCGACCCCTTAACAAGGAGCATCCGTTTTACAAAAGGATTTGTTGTGTCACAAAATAAAAGAAACTTAGGTATCTGAATTTACCGGATAATATCTACCCAATTAGTTGCCAGGTACAAAAGGACTTGAGAATTAATCCAAAAGGATCATCCCAAATGGGATTTCTGAAGGTGAACAGTACTTTTGAAGAATACGAATGTAATTTTTTCTACAATAAAAATAATAACAACTTTTGAAACTATTCTTGTTTTTACTTGCTATCAAATTATGCATAAATTGAACATCGCTAGATCCTTAAGGAAACTAGTCCTGTGTTTTTGAAACTTTGGATTCAGGTAGTTCATGACGTGTAAATCAAAAGGCTCAGTGGATGTTAAGTCGTAAAAACTCATGTTTTTCAGATATGATTCGTTATATTTGCATTGTTCCTTAAGGACTTCCAAGGTAGAATTATATCTCTCATACGTATTAAATTCGCTCAAGAAGACATATAGACATATGTTCCTGTATTATACCCACATACATATGTGTATTATACAACACTTGTGGAGAAACTTATTAAGGATTCTGGAATAATATTGAAAACTTTTGAAATACAGGGAACGAGTACAGAACTGCTCCACATGAAAATTTTATAACGTGTAAAAATTTTAAATACAGATCTGTTACGAATTTCTCATTTTCCCATTTCTCTTTATTTATATGGAACATTCTGTATGCTAGCTTTAGGAATATACATATAAAGAAGCGGCAACAAGACACGAAAGTTCGTTTAAGCTCAGATCTTAGAACATAATTTTGAAGAAGCTTTATAAGTAACTTTGTTAAAAGTTCTCGTAAAAACAATGTTACATTTTAGTAAAGGTGCCAGACAGCTTTTATTAGCAGTAATAAACTTTATTTGCCGTTTAAAAATTTACAACCATCGACCCATAAAACAAAGAACTTCAAATGTATGTACCTACCTACCTACCAGTTTTCATCATTCATTGAAACAACTACAAATTATTCTTAAATTTGCTTGAAATACATAATTTCATAGTTAATTATATTTAGACTTACCAAAACTATCTTGGGAAAAAAACTGTGACCATTACTACCTGTAGTTAAGTTTGTGCACTAAGAAGTTAGTAAAAGTAACCTGTTTGAAACTTTCAACTGCACCACAGTCAAAAAGAAAATGTAAGGAAAAACTAAACAGTTGTTGCAGCGGCTTGTTAATGCGCAAAGTTGGTTTCAATCGTAACAGCAAACGCAAACTAAACTTTACCGCTCAGGATTCGTCCTGATCCGCAAGGATGACGGCACAATTCGCGAGAACCGCCGCCGACTGATGTCCACCCTGCAACCGTAATACTGTAACAACGCCCGTCATGTCGAGCATGCGCTTAAATGCTCTACACTGTGTTGTTTTTCTTTTTATTTCTTTTACAACTCCACTGTGGCTGTCTCAAAAGTTTCCTCCTATTTACAGCTTTTGTCAGTTTTTGCACGCTATGATCTCGCGTTTATTAACTCTACTTCTGCTGCTGCGGCAATCGCGAAGAATATCGATCGACAACTAACTTTTCCTAAACCTAAACCCGCCACAAGGATTTAAGTCGTTATCTAATAATAAAGGATAATCTAACCTCGAAACCTACCAGAGGAATTGAGAAAACTTTTAGTGTTATTAAGAAAACAGTTGGTAATTGAAAAAACACAGATGCACTTAAGTAGCAAATAAAAAACTTATGAAAATTATTATTTTTTTTTTAATCTACACATAGATAAATTTGTTTTATATGTCTATATTATCATGCACGCTCCCAAGACAAAAATGTTCAGTATCTCAGAGTCTCTGAAAGCGAGACTCGAGTCTCCGTCTCTCATCGAGTCTCTCTGGTGTCGCTGAGAGAGACTGTCAAAAAAACTGTTTAGCGTCTCTGAACGAGAGACTCGAGTCGCTCATAGAGAGATCCTCATTTCGTATCCAGTCTCTGAACGAGAGACTCGAATCTCTGAACGAGAGACTCGAATCTCTCAATAAGTGGTGTCTCGATAGACATGGTTAAAATTTTCTAAGTTCAACATATATCAGAGATCCCAGTCTTTCTACGAGAGACTCGAGTCTCTCAATTTTTCAGTTTTATTCATTCAATCTCTCTGTAAGAGACTCGAATCTCAGAATTAACAATTTTATCGTTCGAGTCTCTTATACAGAGACTGTGAGAGATCTAGGCAATAACTGAGACTGTGAAAGACTGTGAGTGACGCTCTCAGAGACGCTAAAAGACTTTTTGTCTAGTGGCTAATAGGAGCTAGTATCCTAATATTACTCAAGACAGTTTTGAAAAGCGAACTTGACTCCGAAGAGGAAGAAAACAACATATTTTACTGTCATGTTTTACATATCCTTCCACTAAAAAAAGGATAAGCCTGATTCTGTGGCTACAAATCATTACAACAAGACTCCAAAGAACTTTATGCATACAGATAGAAAACAAAACACTAACTATAACGTTTCATCAGTTTGATCATTTCAAAATTGAACTCAAAGTACAACAATAATATCGATCCCTAGCATTTAAAGAATAAATAAATTTAAAACTCTAGATCTACTCTAACGTGTAACCCCATGCAACCACTATTAGAATGGCCTTTCTCAATATAGAATGTCGTACCTGTAGAATGATCACCTCAACCTAAACAAACACTTCAAATTAATAGATAAAGCATACATATTATGTACTTTTCGTAATCTCATACTGGAAAATATATCGACTAAGATATATAATAAAGTGGCCTCGTGAAATTTCATTAAATACTTTATATGTTACTTCCACTTCATTAGCTTCTAACTTACTCAATATTCTCCAGGTATAACTAAATTTGATTTGCACCGCCAATACAGACTAGTCGACGTATGGTAGGTACTCTAAAGTAAGTCGTTTTATGCCTATACGACTATAATTGTATCAAAGCACCATCTCAAATTGCTCGTTTAAATTGTTCTGAGAAATTGCATGCCATGGTAAATGAGATTTTCTCCTTTATTAAATACTTGTGCACGATGTCTTAATTATAAGATTTAATTGATTGCAAAATTACACTCACTCAACAACAAATTCCGATTCTTCTTTTATAAAAACTATATACTGATTGTCATATACTGTAACTGTACTTTCTAGTTACCGAAAAAAGTGAAGAAATCCAGAATACCGTCGCCGGGAATCGAACTCGGGACCTTTGCATTTACCTACCTGTGCCTAATAGGTATCTCTCGCAGTGGTCAAAGCATTAGGGCGTAAAGCCAACCGTCCCGAGTTCGATTCCTGGCGAGTGCTGCAATAGTTTTTGACGTGACAACGTCTTATAATTCGATGGAGCCGGCTGCACGCACGAAAAAACATGACTCATGCGGCGTTACCTCGCTCTGAGGCGTTCCATTTAAGGCTTGAAGTGCAAGCGAGAGCGCGGAACGAGCGACAAAGAGACACAATCGGCTTCCGCGTTCGGCAGCGTTCGACATCTGTCTCTCTCCTACTTTAGTGAGCGATGCGTCCGCGTGGACAGCTGCTATACAATAATACATTTCCATTTACCTCCTTCTCTATATACATACAAAATATCTATCAAACAAATAAAATTAAAATTTTCTTTTGAAAAATGAAACCATTCCATCAGTATTTTCTTATGACGTTGTCACGTTCAACTATCGTCAGTAAACCGACTTTACAGACAACTGATTTTCCTGGTTAATTTGAGGTAACTTGCAATAGATAAAAATTAAATGATTTTCACATTAATATTATAAGTAAATTGTGTTCCTTAACAGGTAACAATCCAGGCACTTCTTTACGGTAAATTTTACTACAAATAATAAAAGCTTTATTTCACAATCTTATGAAACATTTTTTTTTATTAAGATGTATCTGTATAATAAAATAATATATTAATAAGCAAGTCATGCCCCATTACGGAAATAATTTCAAAATTTTTACAACTTAATCTTTCCCATGCAAGGACATTCAAACTGTAAACACTTGAGTCCATAATATTTAATTAACGATAACTGTTAATACTTATGTATACTATATAAATATTGTGTTGGATAATCTCTAAAAACAGTCACACCGAATTCGTCGTGAAAAATGGAACGTTGGGTAGGAAAAGTCGCTGTCGTTACCGGCGCTAGTTCTGGAATAGGGGCTGCAATAGCAGAAGCACTAGTCAAAGAAGGACTAATTGTAAGTTAAGCAAAAAATAAACTAAATTATTTATTACCTACTTATTTATTTTGGTTTTAAAAACAATTAGCAGTTGCTTGATGTTATGTTTAAACAAATCGTATTATAAGTTAGATGTTTTAGCGCTTTTTTTGGTTAGCCTAGTAGTCAAATCACTTGTGGGTAAAGCCAGGTTCGATTCCCGGCGAAGGCATGACCCCAAAAGTTATTTTTTCTTATTAATTTGAGGCTCTTATTGCAATTATTGTATATTTATCTTTAACTTAAATAAATCGACAGGTTGCTGGATTCGCCAGAAGAAAGGAAAGGATCGAAGAACTTGCGAAAAAACTACAACAAGCTAATGCTAAGGGAAAACTTCACGCGGTCAAAGTTGACATGACAAAAGAAAACGAAATAATCGATGGGTTCAACTGGGTTAAGAAAAATTTGGGGCCTATACACGTCCTTGTAAATAATGCAGGAGGAGCAAGAAGCACGACATTAATTAATGGTGATACACAGAGATGGAAAGAAGTATTTGACGTTAACGTGATAGGACTGACTATAGCCACAAGAGAAGCTGTTAAAGATATGACGGCCAACAAAGTAGACGGTCATATCATCCACATTAACAGTGTTGTTGGTCATAAGGTGATAAACGTACCTGGTGTCAACGTCTATCCTGCCAGCAAGTATGCTGTGACAGCTCTCAGTGAAACTTTGAGGCATGAATTTATACAAAATAAATTAAAAATTAAAATAACAGTAAGTTTTAATATTCTATTACGATCTATAAGCGTCCATATGAGAATTTCAATAATGAAATATTCTGCTTAGTTTCTTATCTTCTTCTTATATTAAGGTTTTCTTGTAGAGTCTGAGCCCAGGACACGTGGACACTGAGTTTCGTGATGCAGCTGATCTTAAAGTTGACCCTAGCTCGATTTTCGCAAAAATCAAAGGCTCAACTACTGAAGATATAGCAAACGGCGTTTTGTACGTTCTAGGAACCCCTCCTCACGTACAAGTACGTTTACTAATTACGTGAAAAATACTCGTTAACGTTGTCGTTATTTTCCGTTCGTTATATTTTGAAATTTAAACTAATTATTTATTATTCTTTTTTTAATTTTTAGATCCAAGAACTGACAATTACAGGGATAGACGAACCGTACTGATTACGCTTTAATACACAATTTCCAATGTCAATTTATTACAAATTTGTATTTTGTTTTCCTTTTATTCTATTTATTGTAAACAAGTCATTTAGCTGTTATCAAATAGATATTTTTTAAAATATGTGAAGCATTTTCCTTAACTAATCGATTCTTGCACATTTTATTTAAGTACAATTATTGCGAGAAAATAAATAAAACTAAATACTCACAGTCTTATCATTCTAACGATTACTTCATGAAGTAGATAATATTCAAAAGCGTTTAAAATAGCGCATTCAAACAGTTACAATTACCGGGAACTATCACAGGGTGAGTGAAAACGGTAAGCCGTCTCACCACCCTGCATCTCCATGATCTTGAATTCGACTCGATTCTGATTATTGATTCCGCTATTTAAACAGTTGCTAATTGACCTACTAACACAGAAGGTAAATACGTTTTTCTCTACAGTTTTAAATAATTGTCCTCTTCTGTCTTCTTCTTGTGTGTCACAAATTTAACGCATTTGTCTAATTAGTTCTTATTTGAATCTAATATTTTCGATAAGCTTTTTGGCCATAAAAACCAGTTAATTCTGTTTTAATCCACGCAATAGACTATTACAACTACCCCTTTTTGGAATCCCAATCCTTATTATTTAATAAACTTGTATGACCTAGGAACCCAACCGATTAGGACTGCCGCAAGAATCAGGTCAAACTCGAACTTTGTTGCCTTGAAAACCAAGGCAATATCAAAAGTAAAATGCTCATATGAAATAAAGACCAAAACGAACAAATCGGGGAACTATATCTTGTCAAGACTGATTGCTCATGATCCTAAATTGGGCATATGTCATACTCCAATTAAGGCTTTATATATATGTACCTCCCGATATTGAAAAGAAAAAAACAATCAACATTAAGCACCCTATTTGGGGTTTTGTGAAGACATAGATGTACTCACCCTCGTACTATTGATTGGTTTTTATGTGCATTTTTGTATATTGTCCAGTATATGGCACATCCTATTTTTCATTGTAAGACAATTCCGTAAAGAGCCGTTTGATAACTAAAGGCATCGAGTTGTTCTTTCCAAATTAATTTTCAAAAATTATCAATTTTCGGTGGGTCTAAAGGAAGGGGTCGAGGGTTAATAGGGCGTATTTACGGTTGCAGAATATTTAATTTATTCAATAAGAAGCCTTGTATCAACTTTTTTACCCCTTATATAAGTAACTGGTTGGGGTAACTAGGGGTCATTTAAGGACTTTTTTATGAACTGAATAATGTGTTCTTGCAACAGTAAGTGGCTACATGTTTACGTTCTTAATACATACCTTTACTTTTAATCCTAGAGGAAAGCCTAGTCCTTCATCAAGGATGCTGATGCTGAGACAAATGCAAAACGGCACTTCGTAAATTTCAAAAATATCTATTTGATTCTTAATTAGAGACTTACAATAAATAGAATAAAACAAAACAAAATACAAATATCGAATAAATTAATATTAAGATAATCTAAATGATAATCAATACGGCTCGTCTATCCCTGCGATTGTCAATTCCTGGATCTAAAGGTTAAAAAATAATTATAAACAATTAATTTCCATTTGTCTTAAAATTGACAGACCGAATGATTGTCAAAATAAGAAGTGTTTGATAGCCTACCTGCACGTGAGGAGGGGTGCCCAGGACGTACAAAACGCCGTTTGCTATATCTTCCGCATTCGAACCTTTGACCTTGGCGAAAGGCGAGGTAGGGTCAAGTTTATATCCAGCTGCATCACGCAACTCCGTATCTACGTGTCCAGGACTTAAACTCTAAAAAGAAAATATATATATATATAAATTCAAGGACAGTGAATTTTCCAATTTCAAATCTTATCGAGTATATCGATTCTTGAAAGGTTAACCTTAAAACTTACTGTTATTTTAATTTTTAATTTATTTTGGATAAATTCATGCCTCAAAGTTTCACTTAGGGCTGTCACAGCATACTTGCTGGCAGGATAAACATTGGCACCAGAGAAGTTCAAAACCTTATGACCTCCAATACTATTTATATGAATGATATGACCGTCTACTTTGTTAGCCCTCATGTCTTTAACAGCTTCTCTAGTTGCTATACTTAACCCTATCACGTTGGTGTCAAATACATCTTTCCATTTCTGTGTATCACCATTAATTAATGTATTGTTTCTAGCAACCCCTGCATTATTTACAAGGACGTGTATTGGCCCGAGATTTTTCTTAACCCAATTGAACCCATCAATTATTTCGTTTTCTTTCGTCATGTCAACTTTGACCGCGTGAAGTTTTCCCTTAGCATTAGCTTGTTGTAGTTTTTTCGCAAGTTCTTCTATCCTTTCCTTTCGTCTAGCAAATCCAGCCACCTGTCGATTTATTTATGTTAAAGATAAATATACAATAATTGCAATAAGAGCCTCAAATTAATAAGAAAAAATAACTTTTGGGGTCATGCCTTCGCCGGGAATCGAACCTGGCTTTACCCACAAGTGATTTGACTACTAGACTAACCAAAAAAAGCGCTAAAACATCTTACTTATAATACGATTTGTTTAAACATAACATCAAGCAACTGCTAATTGTTTTTAAAACCAAAATTAATAAGTAGGTAATAAATAATTTAGTTTATTTATTGCTTAACTTACAATTAGTCCTTCTTTGACTAGTGCTTCTGCTATTGCAGCCCCTATTCCAGAACTAGCGCCAGTAACGATGGCGACTTTTCCTACCCAACGTTCCATTTTTGAGGACGAATTCGGTATTACTGTTTTTGTAGAGTCGCCAACACAACATATGTAGTTGGATATAAATAGACAATTATCGTAAATTAAATGGTAGGAGTTCAAGTGTTTACAGTTTCGATGTCCTTGAATAAATGAATAAATATAATCAAGTTATAAAATTATATCGATTATGCGGCATGACTTGCATTTTGATGTAATATCTATTTAAATCTATTATTTATAGGCGCAAATATGGAGAAGTTGCTTCAATAAGTTTAAGAAAAGTTTTAATGATAGATTCTACAGTTGTATCGACTGATAACAGTGCACACGTTTCATAACTACTGCACCATTATTACAAAACAAGCTTGAGAGTTAATACTGTATACATTTTTATCGTACTATTTATTGTGATTATTATCAATCGATAATTAAATCAACTATTATCACCAATTATGATGTATTCGATATCAGAAGTGAGTGGGTCTAAATGAATACACTCCGTAGTATAGTTGGTTGCATATCTCCTAGTAGCCATTAAATTTTAGTTTAACGCTTATAGTTGGTTGCATATGTCTACATATATTCATGTACAGGCACACAAAATTATTGAAAAGTGTTGAGGATTAAGTGCTATATACCAAGGTCTTCGGTTAGGTTAGGTTACGTGCCATGCACCACCGAAAATGGCACCGTTCAAATTTGAACGGATTAAGACTGGTATGGTATAATGTCGTCATATCTATAAGAAAAAAAGCGTGCCAATAATTTCCTAGTAAATAACTAACAGTAAAGACCCGTATCGGCGTCTAAACAGCATTTCTCCAAACGAAATCGTTTAATTTGTTTATTGCAACTAAAACATCTACCGTTCCATAAGTTCGAGCACGTACGTACAACTACTGAAAACATGACTTTATAAAATGGTTGTAACTAGCATATTTATTGGAAGAATACAATTAGGTCACAATAAAAACAAACTATGGCCCCAAGTCGTTACCGTATTTGCTGGTAAGTCAATTTTCTTTCTTCTTTTCTTTTTGTTTTTTTTTTTTCAATACAAAACATCGAACACGCCTTCATCTTAGCATTCGCAATTAACAAATTCAAATTAAAAACTATAATCTGATGCTCGATATTCTTTTGTCATTAGTGAAAAGCGTCTGAGAAGTCAATCAATCTTCATGGTTCATGGGTCATTCTTTTGTTACTGTTAATAATACGAAATTTGAATTTAAAGGTGCATTCCTGTATTTGTAATGTTGTATTTCATTCCCTCGTTATCTCACCTATGTATAATAATAGAAACATACTCTTTTATTTCGTTTTTTTTTTGTAGTTTCCCTTCATGCCTGTTTTATGGGACTGGCGACAGGTTGGACGTCTCCATCCATTCCAAAATTAGTCGCTCAAGATTCGTATATTCCCATGTCGTTTGAGAAGGCCTCGTACTTTGCGATTCTTCAGGCATTATCCATGATCTTGTTTAGTCCCGTGGGAGCAATCCTGGGCGATATTATTGGTCGTAAGAAGGCGGCCATCTGCATCTCCATACTGGAACTGGTTTCTTGGATCCTGGTTGCATACGCGAAGGATGCTTGGGTGCTTCTTGCGTCACGAATTCCTGCCGGGATGGCCGATGCCATCTTTCTATTCACCCTTCCAGTGTATATCGCAGAAGTCACCGAGAAGCATATAAGGGGCAGGTTAGGGATTATGGTCCAACTAAACTTTTGCATCGGGAACCTCATAATCAACCTGGTAGGCTACTACCTGAGCATACCAAAAACTGCTTTACTTATGGCTCTGCTACCATTCGTGCACATTTTCGTATTCTACATGATGCCGGAATCTCCTTATTGGCTAGTTCACAAGAATCGTTCGGAGGAAGCCAGAAAACACTTGCAACTGTTGAGATGGAGAGAAGATGTGGACGATGAATTTAATGAGATTTCGAAAGCGATCGAGAAACAATTTAATGAGAAGGAATCTTATAGGGAATTGTTTGCAGTGAGTTACAATAGGAAAGCATTTCTCATTGCTCTGATAGCAAGAATTTCTCAACAGCTGTCGGGATCGACGGCGATTTCCGGTTTTATGCAATACATTTTTGAGGAAGTTGGAGGAGAAATGTCTCGCCACGTGTCTGCAACAATATGTGCTTCGTTATCGGTTTTAATAATTTTATTATCTGTTCCCGTCATAGACAATTACGGTCGGAAGCCGTTGATACTATTATCGAGCGGGGGTTGTTCCGCAGTACTGTTTGGACTGGCAATATTTTTTTATTTAAAATATCTTTATGATATACGGGCTGTAAGCTGGTTACCACTTGTATTTATGTTATCGTTCATTGCGTTTTATTCAGCCGGTCTCTCTATGATCCCCACGATGATGCTGGGAGAAATTTTTTCCGCAAACGTCAAGTCGAAAGCCGTAATACTTATTACGTTTGTTTACGGCGGTGGTGCAATGTTCGCAACGAAAATTTTTCAGGTGTTGGTTGATCATGTGGGATTCTATGCTCCTTTTCTATTCTTTGGCATCACCACCGCTATTTTTACAACAATTTTATACTGCACGTTCGTAGAAACAAAGAACAAAAGCCTGGACGAGATACAGGATATGTTAAAAAATCAAAATAAATAATGATACAATGATACAATTATTATATTCTATGTGATCACCGCTATTACTTAAATAAAAGAATTTTGTAACTTATTTTTATTATGTCATGCCAATGAGAAAAAAGTATACTTACAATTCAAATGGCAAGGTAGTTCTTTCCATTCTTTGTTCTATTTCTATATTATTATAAGCATTGATGATGTTTTTTTTACTTTCAAAAAGCACAAACCTAATCGTACAGAGGTTCGCATACAAGTTTCATCAACCAAACATTCCTTCCGTGATGGGCTCAATCGATAATTGCCGCAATTTTCTATTTGTTGATACGTTAACATATTTTAGAGCAATTTGCAAACAAATATCTCATACCAAGTAAACAAAAGGCAGCAAACTGCGATAAAAATGAAGTTATTCATAACAATTAGTTTCGAGTTTGATAAGAAATGTTTATTTTGAAAATCTATTATACTGAAGATAAAAATTTTCAAATTTTTACATGCGTTTTACTAAAAATGATGAATTCCTTGATTTTAAAATATGCAGCCAGCCTGCATTTGACGTAGGTAGTTATTGACTATAAAAACCCCCGTGTAGGAAAGCTCTACATCAGTTTGAAAACACAACAATTCAAAATGAAAATAGCAATTATTTCTCTGATTGTTATTTTCCATGTGTTCTTTGTGATTGGTAAGTTTTTTTATGCTCTTTTTGTTATAATTTATTTATCACACTTTTGTTGTGGCACCTACTAATATGCCATATTTTAAAAGGGGTAAGTGGAGATGGATCATACCACCCTAGAAACGTAAATACCCGTTCCAAGGACAAAGGTCAACATCATTCGGTTTCATCACGTCACCAGGCTTCCCACAACAACCTTCATCATGCCGAAGCCAAGCATTCCAAACCTCGTGGTGCACATAATCGACATGCCAGTTTACCGAGCACTCACCAAGTTCTAAACCGCCACCAAACTGCACGCAAAGGTAAACAGGACCGGTCAAACCCCGATAAAAGTTGTGAATGGGTCTGCAGAAGCGGAGAGGTGAAATGGAAGGGAGACGGATCCATAAACAATAATGGAAGTAAAGATAATTGGAGCGGCAGTGGAGAATTGTCATGGACCGTAGTGAATAATAACGGATCAAATGAAAGCACTGGAAGCGGATCGAATGAAGGAAACGGTTCAGGCGAAGGAACTGGAACCTCAAGTGGCAGTGGAAATGGACAAGGAACATCAACAGGTGGAAGTAGTTCAGGAAAAGGCAGTGGTTCTGCAACAGCTGGTGGAACTGGACAAGGAAGTGGATCAAATGGAGGTAACGGTTCAGGCGAAGGAACCGGTACTTCAACTGGAAGCGGTGTTGGACAAGGAACCGGTGTCTCAACTGGTACAGATTCACACAACTGCTCTGAAACAATTCGTGCATTTATTGGAGAAATACGAGAACAAATTGAAAAGCAATCAAACAATGTTGTAGGAAATGGCAACACAAACGGTTCACTCAATAATAACAATCTCCTGGTTGGCATTACACATGCCGCTAGTCAACTATTCAAAGGTAGTGGCGGAGTTTTCAATGGAAGTGCCGCTAACGGAGACAATGGGCAAGGTGGAAACGGTGGTGGATCAATCGATATTAATGGCGGCAACATCGGTGGCAATGGATATGGAAAAGGTGGAGACTTCCTCGGCAACGCATTTGGTGGAAACGGCGGAAATGGTGGAAATAGTGGAAGCGGCGAAAGTTCCTACATTGGTGGCTGGCCATTCAGATTTCCTAATGGTCAAGGTGGACAAGGTGGACAAGGTGGAACTGGTGGAACTGGTGGAACTGGTGGAAATGGTGATGGTACTGGCGGTAGTGTTTCTGTGAGTACTGGCAGCGGTGGCAGCGGTTCAGGTGGAAATGGAGGAACCTTCAACGGAAGCTTTACAGGAGCACACCAAAGTAATAACGAGTTGAATATTGTGTGTTGATTTCCTAGAAAAAATAAACATTTACTGTTTCAGGCCAAGAAACCAAAAGCAAAAGTCATCATTCGAAAGGCAACTCCAGGAATCATCACGTCCCTGGTGCTAACAGACACCACCACCAAAAATCCAACAGTCGGAATGGACATGGACAACAAGCTAAACGCTTAGCAAGATCGAAAATGCAACAACACGAAAACAAACAGCATTTCTAAAAGACGTCAATTAGTATTTTACCTTTAACCAACACTATATTAAACACAGATTATTAATGTACACTTAAATATTATATAGAAATACACCTAGCAATCTGAGCAAACAACAAATTGAATTTTATTAACCCATTTATAAAATGATCAAGAAATACGAAATGATAGCTTAACCAAAGCCATCAATTGAGGGATTATAAAAAAATCTTTTTTCGACAAATTAAAGAATTTTCGTTTGATTTAAAGGTGCCTTGGGATTTCTAGATACATTCTTAACTGCAATTGTCTTTCATGTTGAACTTTTAAGTGTCTAAAAACATATTAATGGTTATTTATAAATCAACTTTCTAAAACGGGAACATAAAAATTACGTGATTGTATTACTTGTTGACTACACCCCATAAATCAGGTCCTTCTTTTCGATTGACCATTGTATATCAAGACACAATGAGTTAAACAGCCTTATCTGATATAAATTAGTTCTACATTCCAGTGCCAAAGGCAGCATCGTCTAGCTGATTTTCCGAAAGGAAGGTAAACAAAGTAAAAATCCATTAAAACTAATCAAAGGATAAGAAAAAACATAAAAAGACATTAATAGAATAGTGCCAAACAGAAAACAAAGAGTCACAAAAAAGGGCACCATTCTTACATGCGCAATTAGTAAATAGCGACGGTCTAAACAAAATTGTTCGAAATAATTCGATATTCCTGCGAAAGAGGCAGCACTTCTCGGATCGTTTTCAAAAGGAACGGGAACAAACTTTCAGGGTAGAGAAAAGTTTTCCAACGATTTTCGCATTATTTTCTCTTGTTTACTTTTGTATTACCTGGTAATTCAGTTTTAAAAACTGTACATGATATAACACATACAATTTTAAGTATAACAAAATTGAAAATTTTCATGCCCAAAAAATGAGATAAGCAACCACCGTAGGGAAATCCGGCTTCACAGATTTTGTTCCTAGTGTCTGCAGACAAAACTATTAAAATCTGGTAATTGAATTTTGAAAACTAAGCATGTAATACTAGATGCAATTTTAACTATAAGAAACTGAAATTTTTCATATCCTCAAAATGGGGTAAGCAACCACCGTGGAGAAACCACCCTTCACAGATTTTGTTCCTAGTGTCTACAGACAAAACTATTAAAATCTGGTAATTGGATTTTAAAAACTATGCATGTAATACTACAAACAATTTTAACTATGAGAAACTGAAAATTTTCATGTCCACAAAATGGGGTAAGCCACCACCGTAACGAAACGCCACTTTTGTTCCTATTGTCTATAGACAAAACTGTTAAAATCTGGGAATTGAATTTTGAAAATACTATTAAAATATGTTAATTGAAAATCTTATCTAGTATGGTTCCTCATTCCGATGCTAGAGGCAGCACGTTCCTGGTCATTTTCCAACTGAATAGAAAATAAAATAGATGGCGGGTTATTAAATAAGATATTGTTTAATTATCAATTAAAATAAATGAAAAAGAATAATTACACCTACCCTTATCTGTTTTTATTTTCTGCTACTTGTAATTCTTATTAGATTATACTTTAAGGATACTAAATAGGAAAGTACTAAATTTTAAATAAAAACAACTAATACAATTCTGTAAATATCGTATGTAGGTATATGTCGTTAATATTGTTTAAACAATTTGTCCCAAAGCATCTCACATGATTTATCATACTTCACATTTGTTATAAATATCGCGTAAAACTTAAACAATACAAAATAGGTACTATTTAAAAATACATTTAAGAAAAGAATTGTCAAAATCTCAGTTGTTACTGACAATTAAGAAGTGAAAACCTTCATTGACGCTACCACTAATTGTTTCGTTTAGTAAATAAATAGCATAAAAATGTAAAAAGACAAAGCGTCATGTGCAAATTAATTTATTATATTAAGTATGCAATAAATTCTTATAAATAAATATATAAAGGAACATATCACTATGTAAACTCGTATTTATGAAAAAAAGAGTGAGAATTTAATTCTTATTTTAAGTAAGAGGCACCTGCCTGATGCCCAAATGTATTAGAATAGAATAGTGAGGTACTAATTAAGAAAATGGTAACTCTTAGGATATTTAATGGCAAAATTAAATTCGGTAGAGATGAAAACAAACAATGGACGCAGATTTTGGCTGCGATCACAAGTAAGTTTCTATGATTAAACATACATACAATTTAGACATCTTTTAGAAGTGACTTAGTTTAATATGAAATACTATTCTGAAAATTCATTTCTGAATTTTTACCCACTACACACTACCTCAAATTAATGAGGGAAAAATTCTTGCTGTCGTCACACCTCCCCGGGTTCTGAACATTGGTGCGTAAAGCCAAAGGTCAGAAATGAATTTTCAGAATAATATTTCATAGTAAGTTTCTTTTCTGATTTAGTATTTCACAATATGAATTTAGGGGTAAACGACCAGAAAAACATAGCCATTTCATCTAAAACTTATTCTAAGACATAAAAGACACAAGTGAAAATAATCGGTCATGGGATATTCTATCAAATGCCTTTGCAACAATCTTTTAATATAAATAATATAGTAGTACGAGTCCTATTTTCACTAGTGTGACATAAGAAAAAAATGAAATGTATAATTGTGATGTTCGTTGAATGTTTTGGCGATGCTTCGAAAAGAAAAAATAAATCCAAAACCCCACGATGTTGGTCACTTAACAAACAATAATTGTATTTAATAAGTATGACAAATGACACACTAGAGAGTAGATTTTCAAGTCATTAACTCCTGCTAGATACATATTTAAATAGTAATAGCTAATAAATTTTATTTTATCTACATGCGTCAGAGGGACTACTGCTAATTATTAAATTTTAAGCATAAATCTTGAAGTCAACTTTATTTGTATTTTTTACGTTTTCGTTTGTAGATGATATTGTTATGGCTATAAATATATGTATTATAAGATTTGTTGTCAGTGTTTTAATTATTCAAGGAATTTACAAAATACGGAAAAGAACATAAAGGACTTGCCCATCAATTATCTTCAACATTTAAAAAGTCCTTTGTACTTAATAATAGTATATATCATTCCTCAATATTTTAAAGACTGACTCCATTTATGAAATAATGTACCACCAAACATTTCAAGTTCTTTTATGCATTTATACTTATAAATTTGACTTCTTTTGCTCAAGTTCTTAAAAACTGACGGTATGCAGTATAAAATATAATTCGTTAATCTTTGAACTAGATCAGTCTATTGGAATATTTACCTTTAAAGAAAAGCAATTTCGAAAAAATGACAGCATCAGTTCTAAAACCATCCTCCTCTGTATTTTATCTAAATCTAAATAGGATTTACATCCAAATCTTCTAGTTTCCATGTATGCCTATCTCCTTGGCGTGTCGTCAAATTGGACATCACCAGCAATACCAAAACTGATTTCTAACGACTCGCACATCCCCATGACGTTCGAACAAACGGCTTATTTTGGGGTTCTTCAGTCGTTCTGCATGGCGATATTCAGCTTCGCAGGAGTCTTTATTGGAGACGCTATAGGGCGTAAAAGGACCGCTTGTATCATTTCAGTTTTACAAATAACAACCTGGCTGTTCATCGGTTTTGCCCAAAGTCCTTTTCTCCTTTACGCATCAAGGGTTACCTCCGGTATGTGTGACGCCCTTTTCCTTTTCTCTGTCCTCTACTATGTCACAGAAATAACCGAGAAACATATCCGTGGTCGTATTGGAATACTGGCACCCATTTGGTTCTCCATCGGTGCCTTGGTCATAAACATGTTCGGTTATTACTACAGCATACGGACCACAGCGTTCGTTATGGTCATACCACCATTTATCCACTTCATGGTGTTCTCTCTAATGCCCGAATCGCCTTATTGGCTAATCCAAAAAGATCGTCTCGTTGAAGCCAAAAAACAATTACAGATTTTGAGATGGAGGGAGGATGTCGACAAAGAATTCGAAGAGATGACGGACTCTGTTAGGAAGCAGTTTACTGAAAGGGGTTCGTACAAGGATCTGTTTGTGGTTAAGAGTAACCGAAAAGCATTCGTGATGGCCTTAATCGCTAGAATGGCCCAACAGTTTTCCGGTACTACGGCAATCAATGGTTTCATGCAGTACATCTTTGAGGAAGCAGGAGACGGAATCCCTAGACACGTGTCTGCTTCCATATGTGCCGCATTGGCCGCGGCAGCATCCCTGAGTGTTACATCCGTTATAGACAAATATGGACGAAAACCACTCATGGTAATATCTGCAGGTGCTTGTTCTGTAACGTTGTTTGCTCTTTCGATATTCTTTTATGTGAAATCTACTGAAGTTGACACGTCTTCGGTCTCCTGGTTGCCATTAGTATTTATGCTAGCATTTATTGCATTTTACTCTTCCGGCCTCGCTATTATTCCCGCTTTGATACTGGGAGAGTTGTTTCCTGCGCCTTTGAAACTCAAAGCAGTTCTAGTACTGACACCTTTCTATGGATTTTTTATGATGTTCACAACCAAAATCTTTCAGTTGCTAGTCGATAATGTGGCTTTTTATTCGCCTTTTCTATTTTACGCCTTAATTACGTCTGGTATGACATTAACGTTGTATTTTACACTTATTGAAACTAAGAATAAGACTTTTGACGAAATTCAGAATATTTTGAAAGGCAAATAATTGTAGGTACCTCAGAAAGCTTTTAGATAACAAACTGACATTTATACTTATTGATAATTAAAATCACGCATATTTTTTTA
>NW_020442466.1:3896039-3896724 GCF_000699045.2 Agrilus planipennis
GCAACTTGTCTTGGCGTAACGTTGGCATTTGTGATAGATACACTCTTTGACAATTTTTTTTAGTGAAACATAACAACAGTTGAATTTTAAATAAATAATTATCTCACACCATTTAGTTTTCATACAATAATAAATTATAGTATGAATTATGCTGTATGAAATGTCATATCTGTGTGTAAACAGTTAAGCAAAATATAAAACATTCAAAAGCTGTAGTTTAGAATGCTGCTGTTACGTTTCCAATTTAAACTCGTACCTAGATATAGTTTAATAAAATGGTTCATGCAAGCGTGGTCCTCAAAAGAATCAAATTGGGTCACAGTCAAAACAAACAATGGCCACAAATTGTTGCATCTGGCGCAAGTAAGTAGATAATAAAATACTTTTTTAACATATTAAAAAATGATTAATTAATAATTAATCTGAATTGTCACCCACTACAAAGACAAGGGCGGTAAACTTCCCGACACTCAGGTAAGAAGGTATTTTAGCATCCTCCGTGTGGAAAATCCTTTCCTAACAAGGAAGAAATGTAAATTCTTACCCTGGACGAAATGGACAGGAATATGTTGTAGGAAATGGCAACACAAACGGTTCACTCAATAATAACAATCTCCTGGTTGGCATTACACATGCCGCTAGTCAACTATTCAAAGGTAGTGGCGGAGTTTTCAATGGAAGTGCC
>NW_020442466.1:3897396-3926397 GCF_000699045.2 Agrilus planipennis
AGTGACCAAACTTGTGTGAGGTCTCGCGTTGTCTTGGTGAAACACTACACCTTTCCTGTTGATTAGTTCTGACCTTTTCTGTTGAAGTGCATCATTCAGTTTGTCCAGCTGATGACAGTAGACTTCCGAATTAATCGTTGTGTTTTCCGGTAAAAGCTCAAAAAGAACGATTCCTTTAAAATCCCAGCAAACAGACAGCATCACCTTTTTTTGGTGAATATCGCTTTGGAAATGGTTTGAGCCGGTTCATCTTTTTTGCTCCATGACCTCTTGCGTTTGACGTTGTTGTATACAACCCATTTTTCGTCCCTCGTGATGATGCGCTTCAAAAACGGATCATTTTCGTGACGTTTGAGAAGCGAATCGCAGATAAAAATTATACGGCTTAAATGTGAAGTTGGGTGCAAAAGAATACAATTAAATCCTCTGTCGGGAAAAAACGAAATGACTTTCCGAACAACCCTATACTTTCGATAAGGGTGTAAATTCCGTTCCTAATAAGCATCTTCCATACTCAAAACCTTCTAACTCCTAACTCCTTGTTTGTAGTTTCCTTACTATTAAACAGTAAATCAAGAACAACTTTTAATTTCTTTCAGTTTCATGGTATGCATTCCTCATCGGTGTTCAGTCAAGTTGGATGTCCCCATCGGTGCCAAAATTAATTTCAGCCGATTCTTACATCCCCATGACGTTTGAGGAGACTGCCTACTTTGCGATCTTCCAGTCAGCGGCAATGATCGTCTTCAGTTTTGTTGGAGCGTCGATCGGTGATATCATGGGACGAAAACGGACCTGTTATCTCGTCTCACTATTACAGCTGGCATCGTGGCTTTCGGTCGGTTTTGCCCGAAACGTCTACGTGCTTCACGTTTCCAGAATCCTTACCGGGATAACCGATGCATTTTTTCTCTTCTCGACCCCGTACTACATCTCGGAAACAACTGAGAAGCACATAAGAGGTCGCATGGGGATCTTGATAACCTTGTCTTTCTCCGTTGGAGTTCTTTTCATAAACGTCGTCGGTTATTACTTGAGTATACCATCGGCTGCATTCGTCATGGCAGCTGTGACCATACTCCATTTTTCCATTTTCATTTTCATGCCCGAATCTCCTTACTGGTTGGTCCAAAGGAATCGTTCGGATGAAGCTCGACAACAACTGCAATTGTTGCGATGGAGAGAAGATGTCGATAAGGAGTTCGCCGAAATTTCGGAAGCTGTGCGGAAACAGTCGGTCGTCAAGGGTTCTTACAAGGAGTTGTTCATGGACGAGTGTAACAGGAAGGCTCTTATAATAACACTGGCGACCAGGGTGGCACAACAGTCGTCCGGATATTCGGCTGTCAACAATTTCCTTCAATTGATATTTGCACAAGCCGGAGGTGGTATTGAAAGACACGTTTCGGCCTCCATTTGCGCACTAGTATCAGGTGCAACTTGTCTTGGCGTAACGTTGATTATCGATAGATACGGACGTAGGCCTCTGATACTAATATCAAGTGGCTTGACTTCGACCATTTTATTTGCTATATCTCTATTGTTTTACTTTAAATTCTCGTATAATGTTCACATAGCCGATTGGCTACCCCTGCTGTTCATGATAACGTACATAATAACTCAATCCATGGGTCTCGCCATGATACCTAGTCTTACAATGGGTGAGCTATTTTCTGCCCATGTGAAATGCAAAGCGGGTTTGATCATTAATGTGACGCACGGTTCTATGAAAATTTTTACGGCGAAAACGTTTCAAGTGATGGTAGACAACGTTGGGCTTTATTCTCCTTTTTTGGTTTTTGGAAGCACGTGTT
This sequence comes from Agrilus planipennis, assembly GCF_000699045.2. Classification (NCBI taxonomy): domain Eukaryota; kingdom Metazoa; phylum Arthropoda; class Insecta; order Coleoptera; family Buprestidae; genus Agrilus; species Agrilus planipennis. Next base: position 3,899,211 of record NW_020442466.1, read on the forward strand.
TAGTTTTCACCCTTATACTTTACTGTATCTTTGTCGAAACCAAAAATAAAACTTTAGACGAAATACAAATCATTTTAAGACATGACCATTAGGGTTGTAACCAATAGGACTGTGGCATTTTAATGAACTGTGATGTTGCTGTAATATTGTTATTATACTATTTTCTCTTTTTTAATAAATGATTTGAAGCAAAATCCAAAGTGTTACCACGTAACGCAGAATAGAATCGTTTCTAAACATGTCTCACATCAAATGACACCGAATAAGTGATGAAAAAAATTTGTCCTTGCCTTACAGTCATAATCTTGGTCCTGCGGACAAGCAGGACCATCATATTTTTCGCAGGACTAGACTATGACCGCAGGACCAAGATCAATACTATCATTATACAAGCTAGGATAAAACCAAGAGCCAATGAACAAGGTCAAAACCAAAACCAAGATCGTACGAACAAGAACAAGACTAAAACCGAGACCAAGACGAGATATGTAAGAGTAAACGGAATATTGCTACTTCCAGCATATTTATGGGTTAAACTATTTGAAGTTACTTTAATATATACTTTTCTTGGAATAAAACTTTTTTGCCATTTTAAATTTTTAATTTGCTTCACTGGATTTTAACACCACTGTTTGGAAAAAGAAATCGACAAGAATGTCCTCGGAGGTAAGTGTTCTTTGACTCTACGTCTAGATAACACATGGCTGAAATATATAAAAATTAGTGTACTTTTGTGATAAATGGACAAAACTCGGTATTTTGTATATATCACACAATTTTCAACAAGAACGTAATAAGTAATTTTTCAAAAACGATTTGCGCAATATTCCACGACATTTCTAATTACGAAAGTTACGAAACAACATGACGTTCAGGTAGATATTTAATTATTGATATGAACTACAGCATGAATGTCATTTGCGCAGTATTTACCTTCGTGAAACTCTGTTTTTACAATGGGTAGCTACCTCTGAGTGCAAATAAATTTCAGTAAACATGGACGCTAATAAATCACATCATACCAAAAAACGTATCAGAATGTAAACAATCCCGAAAAAAATATATAAATTACTTCTAATTACAATCTCCAGAGAGATCATTTACATAAATATATACCCGAAATAGGTAGATGTACGTTCTCGTGACAAACTTGCAGACATGGTAAATCCTGGACTCTTCCTCAATAGGATAACACTGGGACGCGACGTGAATCAGCAATGGCCGCAAGTATTGGCAGCCGTTACCAGTAAGTAAACTATTTTTGTTTTAATTAAGGATCAAAGTAATTGTAAACATGAACTTGCACAATACAATTGACTGTAGTTTTAGTAGTTCCTTTTAATGGAAACTTTTAAACGTGGCGACCTATAAAAAGGTGTAATCCTCGTATAAACACGTTAGATTTATTACATGTACGTCTTACTTAAGTATGTTGACACCATGGAAAAATAACAAAGAGATTTTGCTGACACTATGGTAATAGCAAGTTCTTACAAAATTTCAGGATCACTACCTAAATGGTTATTAAATTAATTAGAGCTCTTTATGAGAACCGAATAATTTCGAGGTGTAACCGGACTTCTCCAATGTAATGTTACAGAGAAAGTTTGGTAAAGATTTGAACATTCATTTTTTTATCATCTTGCAAAGATTCGTATCTGTAAGGTTTCAGAATGAATGTCAATGTGCTAACTAAGCATTGTTATTCTAAGACATATTCTTCATCATCGTCATAATCATAAGACTGATTGGACACGCAACTCCACTCTTACCTACCCTGAGCTAATCTTCGCATTTCCATAAAACTAAAACATCCCACATCCTTAACGATTTGCGAACAGTAATCTAATCTTGGTTTATCCCTATCTGCTTCTAATACGTCTCTGACTAGACCTTCATGAATGAGAAGGTGTCCTACCAACCTATCTCGCCTATTTTTTATTGACTTCCATAGAATCCTCTGTTCTCCTATTCTTTCTAATACCTCTTCATTTATAACCTTTTCTATCCACAGTATCCTCATCATTCGCCTATAACACCAGATTTCGAAGACTTCTAACATTTTCTTTTCCGCCGCGTCCATCGTCCATGTTTCGTACTCCTGCAGCGCTTTGTTGTTTTCCGAATTTTTAAATCAATCATTCAAGAGCATAGGTGACTTTTTATTGAAGGCAAATCGACCTTCGGTGTCCTCTGTTTTATATCACTACTACTCCTTCCGTCCTGACGTATCTGACTTCCTAGACACCTAAAATCATCCACATCTTCTAATCTTTCATCCCCTACATATCGCTCTTTCCCCACTTTTACTTTCCTTGCATACCAGTAAAGACCTCTTCTTATTAAAAGATTATTTATAGAATTTCAATTTGGCATCATCTATAAGTTTACAGAAACGATACTAGGCCACTGAGTCAAACGGCAAGACCAAAAGCATTCCAATGCAAAAAAAAACGAGATCAACAATTAACGAATAAAACCAAGACTTAGCAAACTAAACCAAGACGTACGCTGCATTCATCTGTCAAATATTATGATCTAGATTTAGCTGTACCATTGTAGACCAATAAGATTTTCAAAGTATTTTTAGTACCTCCACTGCAGTTGAAGTATTGAGCATTACTGACAATCTCCCCGTGCTGTACTGTTGGACTTACTGTTGGACTTCCCCCCCGTATTCCAACTTTGTAAATTTCAACCTATTCTATTCTTTGTTACAGTTTCCTTATACGCATTCTTTATTGGTGTGTCGTCCTGCTGGATGTCTCCATCAATACCAAAACTGATTCAAAGTGATTCATACATCCCGATGACGTTCGAAGAGACCGCTAATTTTGGAATTCTGAAATCACTGAGTATGATAATATTCAGCTTCGTAGGAGCTTTCGTTGGAGATGTCATAGGTCGGAAGAAAACGTCATACGTCGTTTCTATGTCGCAACTGATCTCATGGTTATTCATCGTTTTCGGAAAGAACACCGCTATGCTTTACACGTCGAGGATTATATCAGGAATATCGGACTCGTTCATGCTCTTTTCACTTCCCTATTACGTTGCTGAAACGACCGAAAAACACATTAGAGGTCGTCTGGGAATTTTGTTGACAGTCTGCTTCTCCCTGGGAACGCTTACCATCAACATCATTGGATATTATCTCACTATTCCATCAACAGCCATGATTATGGCCATTGCTTGTTTGGTACACTTTTTAATTTTTGCACTGATGCCAGAATCGCCTTACTGGTTGATACAAAGGAACCGTCCAGACGAAGCGAGACAGCAGTTGCAACTTCTGAGATGGAGAGACGATGTCGACAAAGAATTCGCCGAAATTTCAGAAGCCGTGCAGAAGCAATGTGTCGAAAAAGGCTCTTATAAAGATCTGTTTACCGTCAAATACAACAGGAAGGCTCTAATCATTACCTTGGTAGTAAGGATTGCTCAACAATTATCGGGATTCTCAGCAATGAACGGTTTCATGCAGTTCATCTTTGATGAATCCGGTGGAAACATCCCACGACACGTTTCAGCGTCCATATGTGCAGTGGTATCTGGAATAGCATCCCTAAATGTTGCCTTCATCATAGACAGATACGGCAGAAGGCCTTTAATGTTACTATCTGGTACTGGATGCTCCATCCTGTTGTTCTCTATAGCTTTAATCTTTCATTTAAAGCTCTCTTACCATATTTTCATAATCGACTGGTTGCCTCTAATGTTCATGTTGTTGTACATCACAGCGCAATCCGTAGGCTTCGCCATGATACCTAACATCACTTTGGGTGAATTATTTTCGGTCCATATGAAGTGCAAAGCTGGGCTAGTTGTCACGGTAACTCACGGGGCTGTAAGAATGTCCACCACAAAAATATTCCAGGTTATGGTAGACAATTTCGGACTTTATTCCCCGTTCTTGTTCTTTGCCATTTGCACGACAATTATGACAGTGGTAGTTTATTACACTTTTATAGAAACGAAAAACAAAACCCTGGACGAGATACAGACCATGTTAAAAGGCAAGAGATAATAATTATGGAAATGACCTGGACAATTGAATGCATTAGAAAACGCTATTCGAAGTATAGTTACATTTGATAAAAAATGGTGGATCTAGAAGTATACATTTCGTGACGTTCCACGAACATTCAAGTTAACTATTTAAACTACAAGTACATATTAAGAAGACACAGATAAAATAATTTCTTTTTTGTAATTTAAATAAAGTATTTATTATGACTATTGTATTTTTATTTTGACACAACGAAGTATTGAGATTGAATCTCATGACTTTATAAAGCGTTTATGACAAAGGCTGTAATCCTTCAAAGCGGAAATCTATTGGCGGCCTTGGATGCTACCTTGAACTTAAACTTCGAGATCATTTACTATACTCAAAACATCTTTTATTATTAGATATTTCCATTTGCAACATATCCCTCTCTATCTATTGCTGAGATCAAAATTACGCATTCCATTTTGATCTGCGAATCATCTTGAAGCCCATTGTCAAGGCCACGTTCAAGGTCACCAACTGATGAAAAGATAACCGACTGATCCTACATATAAATAAATTATATTAAAAGTTGAGTGAATAAACCTACATAATTTGTACTATTAATGAATTTCGTTTCCCAAGAAGTCATTATGATATTTCGAACTATTTATTTACTCGAAACACATTAACGTTTTGTTACATAATAATAATTAATTGGAAATTGATGTTCATTTCTGAAATTTAATCATGGATACGGTTCAATGCCAATAATGGTTATCAATCTACAGAACTTTATTCTTATAGAATACCAGTGCCATAAAACGGCAACAATGTTCCGCACACATAGCATCTTCAAACTGTAGATTGCGAAAATTTTTGGATTAAATTATATAGTTATCTACAGAATTACGTCTTCTATGACCTCTTTCACATAATGTTATCAACTGATAAAAAAATACAACAAATTCTCTTGGTGGGGACAGCTTCTGTTATTTAAGACCGGTAGGAATCAGCTGGTTTATGATTTTGAGGTAAAACGCACTTCATTTGAACTATCTACAGTTATAGTTCTGCGCGTTGCTGTAGTATAAACTTATGTACATAAACATAATACCTAACAAATAACAATAATGATGTGCACATTAATAAAATATGACGTGAATAATTCAAATAAGCAACGTGTTATATTTTGTTAAGATAAGGTGCAACAGTGCTATTGTGATACATCCCGTGGCGTGTACCTGTTAACACATTCAGTTACGCGCAAATTTTAAGAAGGATTTTCTAATCTCGAAAGCATGACAATCAAAATTTTCTCTTCTCCAAAAAATATCGAACAGACGAACGAGAACCAGAAATGGACACAAGTTATTGTTGTAACGACAGGTCAGTATTTTTTGGGCAGTTTTAATCAAAATTTCGGACAAATTATAGTCGAAAAATAAAAGAAACTGATACTGTCTTGGTTCTGGTCGTTGATTGGAGTTGCTTCCTAACGTTTCGCTAACAACGAATGGTAAACTTCTTCAAAGTTCCTTCCTACAACGACTGGAATAAGGACATCATCAGTTCACGAGGTGACTGCGAAAGTCTTTACCGATTTTAGACATAACATGAGTACTGGATTTCACATCAATGCCTCGCTTTTTCTACTTTTTCAATTGTCAAAAACGTTCCGACTAATCCATCTCAAACTAATGTGTATTTTCAGCAACGATTCCAATGATTATCTCCGGTGCCCTCCAATCGTGGCCATCTCCTTCGATTCCGAAACTAATGTCAAACGAATCCCATATCCCCATGACATTCGAAGAAGCATCTTACTTCGCCGTTATCCACCCAATTGCAATAATAATTCTCTGTCCTTTTTGCGGATTTCTACTGAACACACTGGGACGTAAATGGTTCATGGTTCTAGTGTTCGTTCCCCAATTCGCAAGCTGGCTGCTGGTCGGATTCAGCGTAAATTCCATAATGCTTCACGCGGCTAGAGTTTTTGTTGGTTTCGGAGACGCCATAATATTCATCGCACTTCCAGTTTATATAGCAGAAATAACGGAAAAAAGACTGAGAGGGCCTTTAGGTTGCGTTCTCATGATCAGTTTCTTTCTGGGCCAAATCATAATGAACACGATCGGATACTACTTGTCCATACGGACCGCTGCATTTATCATGAGCAGTTTTTCGATTATCCATTTATTATTATTTGTGTGGATGCCGGAATCTCCTTACTGGTTGATCGAAAAGAATCGATTGGAACAAGCCAAAAGGGAGCTCCAAATCCTTCGGTGGAGGTCGAACGTTGACGAGGAGTTCTACGAAATCGAACAAGCTGTAAAGAGACAAATGTCTGAAAAGAGTTCTTACAAAGACATATTCGTTAGCAAGAGTAATAGAAGAGCATTCCTCATAGCGTCAGTGGTGAGACTTGCACAACAATTTTCCGGCATAAACGCATTCATGACTTATCTACAGTACATCTTTCAAGAAGCTGGTGGTGACGTGCCAAGTCACGTCTCATCTATAATTTCTATGGCGTTGACGGCTGTCGGAGCTCTTATAGCATCCAGATTTATTGACAAGTTTGGCCGCAAGCCTCTCCTCATGATCTCATGTTATGGATCGATCATCACCCTGTTGTCTCAAGCCGTCTACTTCTACATCAGCGACATTATCGATACGTCGGTAGTAAGTTGGTTACCGTTAGCAATTATGTTAGCTTACATCATGCTATTTTCGGTGGGATTCTGTATAATACCAACTTTACTTCTGGGTGAGTTATTCTCAGCGAGCATCAAATCCAAAGCTGTTATCCTGGTGATGGTAATATTCGCGTGTGCCATGATGTCGTCGGCTAAAATATTCCAAGTACTTGCGGACAATGTCGGATTGTATGCGCCATTTCTGTTTTTCGCACTTTCGACGATCTTTTTCACTATCGTAGTTTCCTTCATATTTATCGAAACAAAGAACAAAACGTTGGAAGAAATCCAGCAGGAACTTAAGCGAAGCACAAGTTAAAATTTGCCATTTTCTGTTATACCAATCTGAACCTGGTAAAGGTGGAATGATATATGTATATGTGTATATGATAATAAATAAAAATTATTTTCGTAAAGCATCTGTCAATATAGCAAGGTCATTTTCTGAAATGCTCAGTAGCAGTTTGTGAAGAAAAGCTTTTTATGCATGAAGACATGACTATTAATATTTTCTTTCCTCCAAAAAACATCGAACCAAAAGACCAGAATCAAAAATGGACACAAATCGTTATTGTTTTGACAGGTTAGTAATGTTTTAAATTTCACTTTTAGTACATACAAAACGATTTAAAAATCGATAATATTTTTAGCCAGAACGACAATGTATAACACGTAAAGATTTTACCTTTAATAACTGCTGAATTTCTTTTAAAGTTTCACGTATTTTGAATTTTTATTAAACCTCCTGAGATCTATTTAATTTTTAGGGTGCATTCCAATTGCTCAAACCGGTGCCCTTCATGCATGGCCGTCTCCTTCAATCTTAAAGCTCATGTCAAACGAATCGGACATTCCTATGACGTTTGAAGAAACGTCTTATTTCGCCATTATTCATCCGATTACAATAATGATTTTCTGTCCACTCAGCGGATTTCTACTAAACATAATTGGACGTAAAAGGCATATAATTCTAGTGTCCGTTCCCCAATTCACGACCTGGCTCATGATAGGATTCGCGGCGAATTCGTTAATGCTTCATGCATCCAGAGTATTGGCAGGAATCGGAGATGCCCTAATATACATATCCCTTCCAGTTTATATAGCAGAAATAACAGAAAAAAGACTGAGAGGATCTTTAGGTTCTGCTTTCATGATCAGTTTCCTTGTGGGACAAATTACAATGAACGCGATCGGATATTACTTCACCATACACACGGCCGCATTTGTCATGAGTAGTTTCTCAATTACTCATTTGATAATTTTCGGGTGGATGCCGCAATCTCCTTATTGGTTAATAGAGAAAAATCGGTTAGAAGAAGCTAAACGAGAGCTCCAAATCCTTCGATGGAGATCAAATGTTGACGAAGAATTCGATGAAATCGAACAAGCTGTAAAGAGACAAATGGCGGAGAAGAGTTCCTACAAAGACATATTCGTCAGTAAGAGTAACAGAAAAGCGTTCTTAATAGCAACACTGACAAGACTGACGCAGCAATATTCCGGTATAAAAGCATATTTTACTTACATGCAGTACATCTTTCAAGAAGCTGGCGGTGACATACCAAGTCACGTCTCAACTATATTGTGTACGACACTGACGACAATTGGAACATTCATAGCATCCAGATTTATTGACAAATTCGGCCGCAAGCCCCTCTTCACGATCTCAGCTTATGGATGCACCATCACCCTTTTCTGTCAAGCCGTTTACTTGTATGTCAGTGACTATGTCGACACATCCCCAGTAAGTTGGTTCCCGTTGGCGATTATGTTAGCTTACATCGCGTTGTACGCTGTGGGATGCTGCATAATACCCACGTTGCTTCTTAGCGAGTTATTCTCGGCCAGCATCAAATCCAAAGCTGTTCTGCTTCAGATTATGATATTCGCATTTGCGTTGATGACTGCAACCAAAATATTTCAAGTACTTGCCGACAATTTTGGATTGTTTGTTCCATTCTTGTTTTTCGCACTTTCGGCAGCTTGCTTCACTATTGCAGTTTCTTTCATATTTATCGAAACAAAGAACAAAACGTTGGAAGAAATACAGCAAGAACTTATGCGAACGACGAGTTGATTACCTTCGATTATGTACCCATAATATTTTTACATCATTAAGTCATAAATAAACGTTATTTAAAAAGTAGAAAGTTTGATCTTCGGTAAATGCTTGATGAACTGTGTAGCTTTATCAAATGCGCTTCTGCACCATTTAAAAAAGATTCAAAATTGCAGTTTATAAGCAAATTAATGAATATAATAATGATCTCAATATAGTGCTAGCAAACGAATTATTGATGCAACTGTAAGTTAGATTGTAGAACAATTGTAGAAAATCAATGTGTCGTGGCATCTGACGCATGTTCTGACGGGTCATTCAATTTTTGGTGTACCTTATCATCATCTTCGAGTTATAACCATTATGTCTAATTTCGTCTTCTAATCGAAAGCAATAATTATTTAATTTCTGTTAAATATCAGCGCATTGTAAAATTAAAATGAAAAAAAAAGTTTTTTTAGCAAGGATGAGGTTGCGTTTATCCAGTTTTTGACTAAAAACGGAAAATTGCATAAAACTTATTGAATTACGTTAGCCGCAAGGCTACGCGGAGATTATGGACAAAAGCTCTTTTTGAAAATAAGTGTTCTAATAAAAATGTGTCAAGAAAACTGATTCATTTTCTAAAATAGCGTACATAAAACACGATCTAATATCGCGTTTAAAAATTACAACTAAATACGTACAGATATAGTTGATTAAATGGCAGTTTAAGAAGGGAAGCACTTTTATACTTGAAGACATGACAATTAATATCTTCTTTCCTTCAAAAAACATCAAACCAAAAGACCAGAATCAGAAATGGACACAAGTCGTTGTTATTACGACAGGTTAGTAATTATAATTTCATTTTTTGGTTTAAAATTCGTTATTATTTCGGGCCAATTTATCTACCATTCATAGTAGTTGAATTAAATATATTTTACAGATAAGAGATAAGTATCTCACTGTTGAATTTCTTATTAAAGTATCACATTCAGAAATAAGATAGACCTACTAAGATTTATTTTATTTTTAGGGTGCATTCCAGTTCTCATATCCAAAGGGAGCTCCAAATCCTTCGGTGGAGGTCGAACGTTGACGAGGAGTTCTACGAAATCGAACAAGCTGTAAAGAGACAAATGTCTGAAAAGAGTTCTTACAAAGACATATTCGTTAGCAAGAGTAATAGAAGAGCATTCCTCATAGCGTCAGTGGTGAGACTTGCACAACAATTTTCCGGCATAAACGCATTCATGACTTATCTACAGTACATCTTTCAAGAAGCTGGTGGTGACGTGCCAAGTCACGTCTCATCTATAATTTCTATGGCGTTGACGGCTGTCGGAGCTCTTATAGCATCCAGATTTATTGACAAGTTTGGCCGCAAGCCTCTCCTCATGATCTCATGTTATGGATCGATCATCACCCTGTTGTCTCAAGCCGTCTACTTCTACATCAGCGACATTATCGATACGTCGGTAGTAAGTTGGTTACCGTTAGCAATTATGTTAGCTTACATCATGCTATTTTCGGTGGGATTCTGTATAATACCAACTTTACTTCTGGGTGAGTTATTCTCAGCGAGCATCAAATCCAAAGCTGTTATCCTGGTGATGGTAATATTCGCGTGTGCCATGATGTCGTCGGCTAAAATATTCCAAGTACTTGCGGACAATGTCGGATTGTATGCGCCATTTCTGTTTTTCGCACTTTCGACGATCTTTTTCACTATCGTAGTTTCCTTCATATTTATCGAAACAAAGAACAAAACGTTGGAAGAAATCCAGCAGGAACTTAAGCGAAGCACAAGTTAAAATTTGCCATTTTCTGTTATACCAATCTGAACCTGGTAAAGGTGGAATGATATATGTATATGTGTATATGATAATAAATAAAAATTATTTTCGTAAAGCATCTGTCAATATAGCAAGGTCATTTTCTGAAATGCTCAGTAGCAGTTTGTGAAGAAAAGCTTTTTATGCATGAAGACATGACTATTAATATTTTCTTTCCTCCAAAAAACATCGAACCAAAAGACCAGAATCAAAAATGGACACAAATCGTTATTGTTTTGACAGGTTAGTAATGTTTTAAATTTCACTTTTAGTACATACAAAACGATTTAAAAATCGATAATATTTTTAGCCAGAACGACAATGTATAACACGTAAAGATTTTACCTTTAATAACTGCTGAATTTCTTTTAAAGTTTCACGTATTTTGAATTTTTATTAAACCTCCTGAGATCTATTTAATTTTTAGGGTGCATTCCAATTGCTCAAACCGGTGCCCTTCATGCATGGCCGTCTCCTTCAATCTTAAAGCTCATGTCAAACGAATCGGACATTCCTATGACGTTTGAAGAAACGTCTTATTTCGCCATTATTCATCCGATTACAATAATGATTTTCTGTCCACTTAGCGGATTTCTACTGAACATACTTGGACGTAAGAGGCATATGATTCTAGTGTTCGTTCCCCAATTCACGACCTGGCTCATGATAGGATTCGCGGTGAATTCGTTAATGCTTCATGCATCCAGAGTATTGGCTGGAATCGGAGATGCCCTAATGTACATATCCGTTCCAGTTTATATAGCAGAAATATCAGAAAAAAGACTGAGAGGATCTTTAGGTTCTGTTTTCATGATCGGTTTCCTTGTGGGACAAATTATAATGAGCGCGATCGGATATTACTTCACCATACACACAGCCGCATTTGTCATGAGTAGTTTCTCAATTACTCATTTGATAATTTTCGTGTGGATGCCGCAATCTCCTTATTGGTTGATAGAGAAAAATCGGTTGGAAGAAGCTAAACGAGAGCTCCAAATCCTTCGATGGAGATCAAATGTTGACGAAGAATTCGATGAAATCGAACAAGCTGTAAAGAGACAAATGTCTGAGAGGAGTTCTTACAAAGACATATTCGTCAGTAAGTGTAATAGAAGAGCGTTCTTAATAGCATCAGTGACAAGACTGGCGCAGCAATTTTCCGGTATAAAAGCATATTTTACTTACATGCAGTATATCTTTCAAGAAGCTGGCGGTGACATACCAAGTCACGTCTCATCTATCTTGTGTATGACACTTACGGCAATTGGAACATTCATAGCATCCAGATTTATTGACAAATTTGGCCGCAAGCCCCTCTTCATGATCTCAGCTTATGGGTGCATCATCACCCTTTTCTGTCAAGCCGTTTACTTGTATGTCAGTGACTATGTCGACACATCCCCAGTAAGTTGGTTCCCGTTGGCAATTATGTTAACTTACATCGCGTTGTACTCTATAGGACTCAGTATGATACCCACGTTGCTTCTTAGCGAGTTATTCTCGGCCAGCATCAAATCCAAAGCTGTTCTGCTTCAGATTATGATGTTGGCATTTGCGTTGCTGACTTCAGCTAAAATATTTCAAATACTTGCTGACAATTTTGGATTGTTTGTTCCATTCTTGTTTTTCGCACTTTCGACGGTTTGCTTCACTATCGTAGTTTCTTTCATNCCTTCAATCTTGAAGCTCATGTCAAACGAATCGGACATTCCTATGACGTTTGAAGAAACGTCTTATTTCGCAATTATTCATCCGATCGCAATAATAATTTTCTGTCCGCTTTGCGGATTTCTACTAAAGACACTTGGACGTAAGAGGCATATGATATTAGTGTTCATTCCCCAATTCGCGAGCTGGCTCATGATAGGATTCGCGGTGAATACCACAATGCTTTACACTTCCAGAGCACTGGGAGGATGCGGAGGCGCCATAGTATTCACAACGCTTCCGGTTTACGCGGCGGAAGTAACGGAGAAACGACTGCGGGGGTCTTTAGGTTGTCTCTTAACAGTTAGTTACTTTGTGGGTCAAATTATAATGAATACAGTCGGATATTATACGACCATCCGGACAGCTGCGTTTATTATGAGCAGTTTCTCAATCCTCCATTTAATAACATTCGTGTGGATGCCGGATTCTCCTTACTGGTTGATTGAAAAGAATCGATTGGAAGAAGCCAAAAGGGATCTCCAAATCCTTCGGTGGAGGACGAACGTTGACGAGGAGTTCTACGAAATCGAACAAGCCGTAAAGAGACAAATGTCTGAGAAGAGTTCTTACAAAGACATATTCGTCAGCAAGAGTAATAGAAGAGCATTCCTCATAGCGTCAGTGGTGAGACTTGCGCAACAATATTCCGGCATAAACGCATTCATGACTTATCTGCAGTACATCTTTCGAGAAGCCGGAGGTGACGTGCCATGTCACATCTCATCTATAACTTGCATGACATTGATGGCAATCGGAGCATTCATATCATCCAGATTTATTGACAGATTTGGACGTAGACCTCTGCTCATGATCTCATGTTACGGAACAATAGTCACTCTATTGTGCATGACCGTTTACTTAATTGTCAATGACAATACGGATACATCAGCAGTGAGTTGGCTGCCGTTAGCAATTATGTTAGCTTACATTACAATGTTCTCTGTCGGACTGTGCACAACGCCTGCATTGCTACTTGGTGAAATGTTTTCCGCTAGCATCAAACCCAAAGCTGTTCTGTTAGTGACCATCATATACGCAAGCACCATCATGTTAACGGCGAAAATTTTTCAAGAACTTGCCGAACATGTTAGTTTGTACGCTCCGTTTTTGTTCTTCACACTGTGCACGGTTTGTTTTACTATCGTAGTTTCCTTCATATTTATCGAAACAAAGAACAAAACGTTGGAAGAAATCCAACAAGATATTAAGCAAATTACAAGTTAATATTTGTTGTTATATGTACATGTAAGTGGTTAATAAAACAATTTTTTTAATTGGATAAACCGTTGTCTTGGATTTGCCATTTCGAATTTGGATTTAAAGCTCCTTAACCTTCACTTTTAGTCCTTCATACTGTCCTACTTAAAAATATGGGCTAAAGCAATTTGCTAGTAAAATTAGTAGGTAGGTACCTAGGTATCATTTCGAAAACATCACTTTAGGTTCCCCCTCAGATCTGCTAGTGATTGTACTAAGGTTAGTAAAGCATTAACCTATTATTTTCCTAGTCCTTAATAATATAACAGTTAAAAGCGTGGCAATCTGCTAATAAAATTAGTAAATAGGTCCCCATCATTCCCAAGACATCCCCTTAGCCTTCCCCCTTAGATCTACTAGTGATTTTACGAGGGCTATTAAAACATTAATCATTTATTGTCCTAGTCCTTGATACTATTCCAATTAAAAGCGTGGCAATTCGCTAATGAAATGAATGAATAGGTTGCTATCATTCCCAAGACATCTCTTCAGCCTTCCCCCTTAGATCTGCTAGTGATTGTACTGAAGTTAATAAAGCATTAACCTTTTATTTTCCCAGTCCTTAATACTATTCCAATTAAAAGCGTAGCAATTCGCTAATGAAATGAATAAATAGGTTCCTATCATTCCCAAGACATCTCTTCAGCCTTCCCCCTTAGATCTGCTAGTGATTGTACTGAAGTTAATAAAGCATTAACCTTTTATTTTCCCAGTCCTTAATACTATTCCAATTAAAAGCGTAGCAATTCGCTAATGAAATGAATAAATAGGTTCCTATCATTCCCAAGACATCCCCTTAGCCTTCCCTCTTAGATCTACCAGTGATTTTACTAGGGCTAATAAAACATTAATCATTTATTGTCCTAGTCCTTGATACCGTCTCGTTTAAAAGTATGTGCCAATACAATTTGCCAGTAAATATAACTTTAGGCTTCCCCTCTAGATCTGTTAGTGATTGTGTTGATGTTAATGAGGCACTAACCTCTTATTGTCCTAGTCCTTGAGATTATCCCATTTAATAGTAAGACAGTTTGCTAATAAAATTAGTAGATAGATACCTATCGTTCCCAAAACATCTCCTAAAAGGTTTAGGGAAAGTCCCCCTTAGATCTGCTAGTGATTGTACTGAGGTTAATGATGCATTAACCTCTTATTGTCCTAGTCCTTTACACTATCCCATTTAAAAGTATGACAGTTTGCTAATAAAATTGGTAGATAGATACCTTTTGTTCCCAGTAGTTATATGAATGTTAATGAAGCATTAACCTTTTCTAGTCCTAGTCCTTGATACTGTCTCATTTAGTTGATAGCTGAATATTAAAACTTGCCACAAATTAAAACTCTCAGATATGTGTATTTTAATGAAGAAATATTTAGGAGTATGTAATATGTACATTTTAAAATATAATTACATTATTTTTCTACTAACCTATATTAATATTTACATAAATATCGTTGCAGTCTATAACACTTTCTTTTTGTTTTTTTATTTTCTTCATTTTAATACTAACAATTAGATAAAATATAATAATATACTTCTTATTTATAACGTATTGCTATCGATAAATATATAAAAACAGGACAGAAATAGTTACGATAACGGCCACCGCGATTGCGTCGGTCTTGCTGCATACGTCCTTCTTCCTTCTTTGCTCCAACGACCTGGTTATATAATCCTGGACGTCTGTATGACTCATTCTCAATTCAGCGCCCTCTTTGGTCATGGTTTTAATATCCCCACTAAGAATAACATAATTTATCATAGTTGGCGGCAACATCGACATAGCTGACACTAATGCACAACCTTCCTACCATTTCGTCGTTTGGTTACGTCAATAAAGTCCACTGCCCTGAAATTATATTATAGTACGTTATATTGAGCTCAAAATGTAACTGAAACCGAATTTTAACAGTTGAAAATTTACGAAAATTATGTTCATTGTGATTGACAAGTAGAAACGTTTTTTAAACGATCTTCTTGTTTGTCCAATGTACAGGATGACAAACTTTACAGAAAACAAGTAATACACCTAATCCTTTTAATTCACAATTATAGGCTACTTGACGAATGAAAGCTGCAATAATTAATCAATACTTTTTTTGTGTAAAATTTATTCATCCCCCTATCTAATTACCTATTTTATTATGTAATGGCGCAGAATTTTAAAGGAATTGTAATTTATTTCTGGTAGTTTTTATTTCCATCCATGTTGCAATAAAACGTTTTTGTAGTTGGAACAAGACAACATTTAAAAATATCTTTATTAAATTAACAATTGATGTTGTACTCTTATTAAGACACTGCCAAGAAGTGACATTTATGTACAAAAAAATTAAACACCTATAGAGACGTAAATTGTAATAATCTAAAAATTAGTTAGAAGCGGTTGTTGCTTCGGAGCATATACTTCCGGAGGTAGTTTGATTTGTGCGGTATTTATAACAGCGTAGCTACTACCCGGCTGCACCCTACGCAGAAAAAGGACTGCGCAGACTACACAGTAACAGTCA
Source organism: Agrilus planipennis (assembly GCF_000699045.2). NCBI lineage: Eukaryota > Metazoa > Arthropoda > Insecta > Coleoptera > Buprestidae > Agrilus > Agrilus planipennis. The sequence continues at coordinate 3,915,261 of NW_020442466.1, forward strand.
ATAGCCTACAGCGTGCAAATCAATCAGCAACTACCCACGCTTTTCTCCCTTTCTTTCTTTAGCTGTCATTCTTTGCGCACACAGCAAACCATCTCCAGTAGAATATGGTCTAAGATTGGTTGCCGGGTGCGTTACGCATAGCCGCGCGGACAATTAAAACAGTTGCGGCTAGCCGCGTCATAAAGCGGCAGCCATGTTTGACGGGGGATGTTCTTATTAGAATGCAATTAATTAAAAAAGTACAGATGCATAAGTAAATTAATTAAATAGGGAGGAATTTTATAAATGCAACAAAAATATACATCGTTTTTTGTTCTTCCTACGAGAGCGGTAAATGAGATATATTCCCAATATTATTTTATTAATCGAAATGAGCTGTTGATGACGTCGGATGCAGTGGCAAACAAGTGGTGGGTAATTTGAAAAATGGTAAATAATGTGACATATACATAATGTAGTTTTGGACCACCCATGTTTATTATTCATCAAAGTAAACCCAGCATGCAAAAATAACAAGAATAAAATTTCAAAAACCAGGAAAAGTGGGACACTTGACGTTAACCAAGCAGATTCGAAACGGTATGAACCATTATTGTACTAATAAAAGCAAATAGCAAGCTCAACAATAACAAAATACAAAACAGATTGCTGAATGTGTGATTGCCAAAATGAGAAGGTCAATCAATGAAGTTTATTTTTGAATTGATACGTTACGTGTGGGTTTAAAACAGGGAGAAATATGAAGTATTTCAAACCGTAATAAATAAATAAATAAATCAATCAAAAGGTTAAATGCTGTTACAAATTCAAATAGAAATGCATACGAAAATGTCATAAATGAGTCATTTCTTAAATCACAGTAATGCAATAATTAGTTATTACCCAACTGATTCAACCTCCACTAAAATACAAGGTGTTAGGGTAGGTTAGATTTGGATAGGTTAGGTTAAGCTCAGTGGCATGCACATAAGATTAGAGGGATGTTTCCCTTGTATATCTTACCGGTCAAACATGACATCAGGATAAACTAGTTTTTCCTAGGCCAAACCAGTTCATCCTTGAGGCGATAAGTACAAACCAGGCTAAACTAGTTCGTCCTATGGCCGATAAGAGAAACTAGTTTAATCTAAGCTGAACTAGTTAAGCCTAATATGAATAAGTACACTTCAGGATAAACTAGTTTGACCTAGTCTATAAATAGGGAATAATAAAACACCCGAACTAATAAAATCACGATGCATTTATTAATTAAATCAAAACTGTATAGTTTTAAAAATATTATTTTACTAATATTTTTGACAAAGACTAGGTCAAACCAATTTATCCTAAAGTGTACTAGTTCAAATTAGGCTCAACTAGTTCAGGCCAGGTTAAACTAGTTTTTCCTATCGGCCATAGGACGAACCGGTTTGTATCGCCTAAAGGGTGAATTGGTTTGGCCTAGAAAAAACTAGTTTGTCCTAAAAATGGGTTTAACCGGTCACATATACTTTACGATAAATACCAAATTGCTGAAACAACACCGAATTAATTTTTATAAATTCATCGATTGAACTTGGAAATGAACGAAAGTAAAATATGGTCGATGATGTAAGTTATACTTACTAGTAAAAACTTGAACCCCACGTTTCTTCCGTCGAAAGTTCCGGCGTAAACGAAACGTTGTTGCCGGGAAGGCATTGGAAAATATAATTGACTCCATTATTGTTATCCCAATACTGAAACCCTTTACAATGAAACCTGATGGCGAACTCCAAGCGTTGTCCGACCGCTAACGTGTGAGCATATATGAGAAACGTAAATTTATCTGAGAATCCATCACAAGAATTAGGAACATAAGTGGCCTGCAAGTCAGCGAAGGTTTTCCAACCGTCTAAAGTGTATCTGATGTGAACTGACTTATTAAAATCGAGATTTCTTACACGCACAGTTCCGGCAATCGACAGGTCAATAGGGTCTTTGACCATGGCATTTTCGAGGCATACGATTTTATCCCTGACCCTGTCCAAAAAGTCAGGTTGACCACCTGGTTGTTGAAACAGCGACATCAGAATTCTATCGGGTTGAGCGACCGACGCCACTGTGTATCCTAATGTGGACTGTATTACGGATTGTGGAACCGAATTGAACTCAGCGTCTTTTAGGTCTTCGTACGCAGAAACCGGAATTTTCGGTATTTCATCCAAAAACGTTCGTACATCTGCCAGGTCTAAGCCCAAAACGTCCGCGAACCGGACTATTTTCTTTCTGCCCGGCGTCCCAGGCGGAGTTTTCCCAGTTTTTAACGACGAGCATCTTCGAACCCTTGGTATTCTGACATCTTTTTCTTCGCTATCTTCTTCGGTCGATGGCGTAGTTGCAATATCATGCAAGAGGGCTTGCACTTCGTGTGTTGTTTGTGGTGACGAGCCATCAGTTGTATCGCTTAAAGCATTTATTGAACATTCAAGCGATAAACCTTTATCTATGGTTAAAAAACTACTGTACTTTGTTGAATCGGGGTTATCATTTGAGCAGGCTTTGTTTTCAATCTCTTCAGATACAACTTGTTGGCATTTATTCTTGTTGTCATTCTCGGACAAACTTATTGTTACGTCTGTTTTCTTGCAAAGACAAACTAGTTCAGAAGCAGAGGAAGAAGGCAATGTCTCACTATTGTTTCCGTTAGCGGCTATCGACAAGAGAGGCATATCTCGCCTTTCGGTAATACTTGTCGATAATTTTTCTGCATCTTTATCTACATTTCTAGGTTCATGGCACTTACTGTCTATCACATTCGTGGGTTCAACTCGTACTACTACTAAACTGTTTGATTCGTGTAATTGGTTTTTTTGTTGGCACGGAACGTTAAATTCGAAATGTTCTGATACTTCTTCAGAGGGACTTTTGAAATCTTCAGTACAGGTAGATGATTCTAAGAAAAGACTTTCGTCGTCATCTTTCGGACTCATTTCTTCTTCGGCCTTAAGACTCGTGCTCGAAATGTCAAAACTGTCGTCACTAGTCGATAGCACTTGTGCCTCATCATTTTCTATTTTCGAAATGTTATTTTCTTCGCCCGTGCAATTAAGGTGTTCTAATGATGGGCCTTCTTGTTGAGAATCTTCTTCCTCCTTTGGTAAAGAATCACAGTGTCCATTAGCTACACAACTATTTCTTTCGTTTGGTTTATCTTCAGTATCAAAGTAAGGCAAATCGTCACTATCCTGGGATAGATTATTTATTCCCGTTTCCAATTTCGTTATATCGCCATTTGTGATCTTCTTTTTGCCGAGTGCCGAATATCCCAAATTGTCCCGACTGTTGGTGAAGAATTTGGTTAGTTCCTTGTGCGATATTTCTTCTTCTGGACTTCCGGGGGACTCCAGAAGTTCCAAATTCAGATAGAGGTTGTTTTCAGTCACATGTCGCGGTTGGGCGATGGCCACTGCGTTTTCGTGTGCGGTCAGCCACGTGGCTTCGTTTGTGGCGCTGTGTACATCTTCGGTCCCTAAAGATCGCAGACGGGAGTGAAGATGCCTGGCGAATGCTTCCGCTCGATCCCTACACGACATAGGAAACAGTGAACTCAAACCGCACTTTCCTTGGTCTGATGTTGCTGACATGCCAGACGTCCAGCTAAAAATAAAAATAAAATCTTCTTTTAATATTGTATTGAGCCATGATATCCGACACGTTCAAATATCCAAATTAAATCTAAATATCAAAAAAACCTTACTATTGATTAATTGGGTATATCCTTAAGGAAAATTGAACCATCAAATGAAGTCTTATGACAACACCGTTAGCATTTGTTGGCAATCGCAACTCAAAAAACAACATTAAGAGTCGAAGCAGCAGTCAAAAGGTCATTTATTTTTGATTCGTGTAGTATAGGTACTTGCTCTTAACAAGATTTCACTTTACGTGAATGTAATACCATTCTTGCAACTCTATTTTAATTAAGAGTTTGGAATTAAATGCACTTCAAAATAGGCCGAAATGACCTTACCAATAAATGAATAAACATTATAGAAAAAATTCAAATTTTTATTATAATTAAATTATGATAGAATTTGGTACAGCAAACCAGAGAAATCAATAATTCAAACCATGACTAAAATGAATCATTTTAAACTGCATCAATTGCATATTAGTTATAGTAATTAGTTAGTAATAGTTATTCTCCTTTAAGTACGAATTGTTATTTATGTATAGAGTATTTTTGCCCCATGTATGGTTCTAACATTACTACACATCTTATACTTAGTGGATACTTACTATTTTAATTTTCATAGGAGGAAACTTTCTTGCAAAACGGTAATCCTATTAATTAACTTAAATATATTTAATTTCACTTCGTTTAACAAATTTTCCACATTTAAAATGATTAATAAACAATCAATTTCATTCAGTAAATCCACTCAATGTACATATAAACATCAAGTGCATCGTTAACACGACGATATTATGTTATTTATATTTTATTTAAAGAAGCGTTGCTCGTCGATTAGCTTTCCCGGCTATCAGGGCCAGTCACTGATGGTGTTTCACAAACGAAGACCAAAAACTTTTAAAAATAACTACTCCCGCTTCTGTTTAGCATGCAGATGGTTCGTGGCCAGCCAAGGAATGTTTAGGTTTGGGTCACTTGACTTGATTGAATTTATGTATGTATTTAGACCTTATATCACATACAATTGAGTGATATTGTACATAACATGCTCATTATGACAAGAAACTGATTAAACCCGTCTAAATTTGGACGATACGGTGGAAGGACTACTAGGGGAAGATCAATTTGAGGTTCGGGAGGTAACAATGGAGAAAACAATAGAAAAAGGAAAGAGTGCGTACATACTATTTGTAAATTTAGAAAAAGATTTTGACAATGTTAAATATACTTAAAAATGTAGGGATGAGTTACAGAGATAGAGGAGTGATACTTAGTTTTTATAAAGAGCAACAGGCAGTTATAGAGCTGGGACTGCAACGTAGAGAAGTAAATATTAGGAAGGGAGTCAGACAGGGATGCACACTGTCACCGCTACTTTTTAATCTGTACATCGAAGACGCCATCAACATCATTAAAGACAGTACAACTGTAGGGATAGATGTGCAAAGGCAAAAGATTAGTATGCTTAGATTTGCAGATGATATAGCAGTGTTATAGATGTTAATATATGCTATAAAAAAGGTATTAGATAGAATACGAGAACAGAAGACTCTATGGAAGTCAATAACGAATAGGCGAGATAGGTTGGTAGGACACCTTCTCAGACATGAAGGTCTAGTCAGAGACATATAAGAGGCAGAAACGGGAATTAGGAGGGGTAAAGGTAAGCCTAGATTAGATTACTGTTCGCAAATAGTTAAGGGTGTGGATTATTCTAGTTTTAGGGAAATGCGAAGATTACCTCAAGATAGGAAAGAGTGGAGGTTCATGCCCAACCAATCTTAGGACTGACGACCTTATGATGATGATGATGAAGGTCCCCCGTACCAAAACCTAACCTAAATCCTTGATGCAAAGCATTTTACGTATTTATCAATCAAAAAATCCTCGAGGGAGGGCTAACTGAAACCCATGATAGATATCACTCCACACAACCCAACTAAGGAATAGGATGCTTCAAACACCTTCAGAAAGGTTTTAAAAAGAACTGGTGCTGCCAATCATGTTAATTTTCACTAGGTATTTTTCCACTAATTATAAATTTAGATATTGAATAGTTATAATAAATTGATTACATACACTTACATATACGTGTTGTATCTAATCAAAATGGACAAAAATATGCATCGGCTAAAAAATAGCTCGCGTGCTTCAGCTTCATGGCATTATATAATAACAGTGTTTTGCACTGTATTTTGTACCATTTGTTTATCTCCTATTTGCTAACTATACATATTATTTCTGGCAAGTTAAAGGTCATTAACATTTGCTTGTAAACATCCAGTTTATTTTTATTTTTAAAACTTAACGAAGAAGCGAACAATTATTTTATTGTATCCACTCGAAACAACTGAATATTTCGAGAAACAATAGAAAAGGGCATATTTAAAAACACTAAAAATGAGTTGATCATTAATTTTTAGCAATTGTTTCTGAAATTATTATTAGTATCGGGCGTATGTGCTGAAATAAAGCAAACACCCTGTATGTTACGATCAATACAAATGTGTTAAAGTTAACAAGACACAATAAAGCGTATTACTTTTATAATTGACACTAACCAAGCAGAATTAATTTAATCACAAGCAATTGAGCCTTGTTTTCACCGTCACTTAGTTTGTCTCTACAAAAGTCATAACACACTTGCGATAACATTTTTTGCGGTTTTTTATGCAAATTAGTTGCGCTGTTTATCAGTTTTGTAGTTGAAAGTCCTCATTTGAATCACTTCAAATGATATCTTGGTATCAATTAGAAGTACTTACTATATCATTCATTTACCTTAGATCTAGACCACCTATCAAAGTAAGTTTCTACATATTAGTCTTTAACCGTAGAATTTAACAAAAAATTCGTAAAACTACAACGTCGCGCGATGCTATCAAAACATACGATTACAATCTCGAGCGGTCCAGCGCATAAGAATCCAGCGAAACGCAACCTCGCACGATATCGGAGGTTCACGCGTGTTACAGCGCATAAGAATCCAGCGTAATCCAACCTCGCGCGGTACCTTCGTGTGCGTACATATCGATCATCATACGATTTACGTGCTCGCTACTAAAGATTTACCCATGGCACAACTCGTAAATCTCTGAGGCCGTGCGATATCAGAACATAATATTACCATCTCGCGCGGTCCAGCGCATAAGAATCCAGCGAAACGCAACCTCGCATGGTATCGGAGGTTCACGCGTGTTACAGCGCATAAGAATCCAGCGTAATCCAACCTCGCGCGGTACCTTCGTGTGCGTACATATCGATCATCATACGATTTACTTGCTCGGTACTAAAGATTTACCTATGGCACAACTCGTAAATCTCCGGGGCCGTGCGATATCAGAACATAAGATTACCATCTCGCGCGGTCCAGCGTATAAGAATCCAGCGAAACGTAACCTCGCACGGTATTGGAGGTTCACGCGTGTTACAGCGCATAAGAATCCAGCGTAATCCAACCTCGCGCGGTACCTTCGCGTGCGTACATATCTATCATCATACGGTTCACTAATGGCACTACGTATAAATTCAGCTTTGCACTGATTGACGATTAGGGCCGACATTCTTTCCTACAAATTTCAGTTTTTAATTAAAAATAAAATAATTATACACTAACTGGCGATAAAAAATGTTGAGTTATACATATAATAAAAGAATGTCAATATTATTTGTTTAATAACTAAACGAATACTTTGCAATAATAGATATAAAATTGTTTGCAAACATACTAACAAAACAACATGTTATTCGCTAGCCACTGGATATTTATGTCCATGTATATTAGATTACGATAATTCTTATGTACTAAAGTATCTTACATATACTCCAGAATTGTACGAATGCACCCTGTATTTCATTGCATGATCATTAGAAAAATTAGAACTTAGTCAAAACCAAAAGATTGTCACATACTTATAGTTATAATAAATTGATTACATACACTTACATATACGTGTTGTATCTAATCAAAATGGACAAAAATATGCATCGGCTAAAAAATAGCTCGCGTGCTTCAGCTTCATGGCATTATATAATAACAGTGTTTTGCACTGTATTTTGTACCATTTGTTTATCTCCTATTTGCTAACTATACATATTATTTCTGGCAAGTTAAAGGTCATTAACATTTGCTTGTAAACATCCAGTTTATTTTTATTTTTAAAACTTAACGAAGAAGCGAACAATTATTTTATTGTATCCACTCGAAACAACTGAATATTTCGAGAAACAATAGAAAAGGGCATATTTAAAAACACTAAAAATGAGTTGATCATTAATTTTTAGCAATTGTTTCTGAAATTATTATTAGTATCGGGCGTATGTGCTGAAATAAAGCAAACACCCTGTATGTTACGATCAATACAAATGTGTTAAAGTTAACAAGACACAATAAAGCGTATTACTTTTATAATTGACACTAACCAAGCAGAATTAATTTAATCACAAGCAATTGAGCCTTGTTTTCACCGTCACTTAGTTTGTCTCTACAAAAGTCATAACACACTTGCGATAACATTTTTTGCGGTTTTTTATGCAAATTAGTTGCGCTGTTTATCAGTTTTGTAGTTGAAAGTCCTCATTTGAATCACTTCAAATGATATCTTGGTATCAATTAGAAGTACTTACTATATCATTCATTTACCTTAGATCTAGACCACCTATCAAAGTAAGTTTCTACATATTAGTCTTTAACCGTAGAATTTAACAAAAAATTCGTAAAACTACAACGTCGCGCGATGCTATCAAAACATACGATTACAATCTCGAGCGGTCCAGCGCATAAGAATCCAGCGAAACGCAACCTCGCACGATATCGGAGGTTCACGCGTGTTACAGCGCATAAGAATCCAGCGTAATCCAACCTCGCGCGGTACCTTCGTGTGCGTACATATCGATCATCATACGATTTACGTGCTCGCTACTAAAGATTTACCCATGGCACAACTCGTAAATCTCTGAGGCCGTGCGATATCAGAACATAATATTACCATCTCGCGCGGTCCAGCGCATAAGAATCCAGCGAAACGCAACCTCGCATGGTATCGGAGGTTCACGCGTGTTACAGCGCATAAGAATCCAGCGTAATCCAACCTCGCGCGGTACCTTCGTGTGCGTACATATCGATCATCATACGATTTACTTGCTCGGTACTAAAGATTTACCTATGGCACAACTCGTAAATCTCCGAGGCCGTGCGATATCAGAACATAAGATTACCATCTCGCGCGGTCCAGCGTATAAGAATCCAGCGAAACGTAACCTCGCACGGTATCGGAGGTTCACGCGTGTTACAGCGCATAAGAATCCAGCGTAATCCAACCTCGCGCGGTACCTTCNCTGTTTTTCCCCACAATAATTACACATGAATTTAATTTGTTTTTGAAGAAAAACATTATATTTAAGGCTACTTTTTACCACTTCGTTCACGTGAAACTTTTTCTAATTGTTTAAAGTGAATAGGTGCAATTTTACGTAAACAATTTCCTCTTCATGTTTGTAAAGTCATATCGAAATCGGTTAAGCCATTCGGAACATTAATCCAAATAGAGAGACCGACACACTTTTTCACTTAATACATACTCAAGGAAATTAAAAAAGGCATTTAAATTGAAACTTGACGATAGCTCTCTCTCCCTGTGTCCCCTTCATTGTATGGGATCTAAAATTACTGTAAGTCTTAATAAAACTACTGTTTCAAATCATGTTTCAAGAAAGTACCATTAAAAGGTAAAACAGCTGAACACTTCAATACAATTATTTTCACAGGTTGGGCGCTACTTTCAACATAGCACCCTTAACATTTCACATACTGATACTAATCAGATAAACGAACTAATTACTCCACGTACATATGTATTTTAAAACAATCAAAAGCTCACTTGATATTTGAGAAGGTCAACTCTCATCGATGTTACTTAAAGAAGAAGGACAAACAATGACAAAACTTTTTATTCCCTTGGTGAAGATGTATGCAGGTACATATCAAATACTAATTGCGATTTTTTCTACTTTCATTAGTTATTCAGTACATTAATAATCTCGAGACATAAAACCGCTACCTAATACCGCGAGCCGACCGGCAGTTTTGTAACACTGAACGAAACTGGCGTGTGTGTATTTCATGCCTGTACATTTACAATACGCACACACACACACACATACACCTTTCATTGAATCTCAAAAACATGCACGTAAAGCATCGTTGTGTGTGTATAAACCCATGTATGTTTTACATGGCAAGTTTTCATTCTACAAGAGTAAAAATGAAAATTTATTTTACATACTTGCCGACCGGTTTCAAGAAAGTTGGCTTGCTATAGAGATTTGCACGGCACGACTAGATGGTGTAACGTGGAGCAGGTTTGCCAGTTGATTTTCACGAAATTCCTAAATTTTTTTGCCTATATTTCCACAGATTTTCATGTACCTCAGATTTTCCTATATATTTATATATATACATTTTTTACAGTATTTTAATATAAGTATGTCAAAACCAGGGCAAGGCAATTACTTTAGGCCAGGTACTTCCCCCGAGTTCTCCCCTGTCCGTAACTCAACTAATAACTAACGCTGTCAGCAACGGGGAATCACATGAGCGATAATTGACGACTCCTTAAATTTATAGATTCCAACAAATTTCTGAACTATATGGAGTTTTCACAGATCGAACTTTTGATTTTCCTTCAAGCAATCTTCACTGTCGTTTGTACATTTGATTCACATTTTATATCTCCCTAACGTCTAACGTGGGTAGAAAAGGTTAGAAATGAAGAGGTATTAGAAAGAATAGGAGAACAGATAATTTGGTAGGACACCTTCTCAGGCATGAAGGTCTAGTCAGAGACATATTAGAAGCAGAAACTGGAGTTAGGAGGGGTATAGATAGACCTAGGTTAGATGACTGTTCGTAAATAGTTAAGGATGTGGGTTGTTTTTGGGAAATGCGAAGTTTAGCTCAGGATAGGAAAGAGTGGAGGTACGTATCTAACCAGTCTTAGGACTGACGACCTTATGATGATGAACGTCTAACATTAACAAAACTCTTGTGAATTGTGTTACTTAAGTATATACAAAATAAAATTCTTTGTGCCTTATTAAGGATGAGTTTTGTCCCATGCGTGCATTTAGGAGATACTTTAAAGTAAAATGTTTATGGACCAAATGAATTGTGTGTGTGTGTCTTTATCCAAGTGCGTCACTGTATCCTTCACTGCTCCACTGGGAGATTACTGGAGTGCAGCGAAGATACCTGTGAGAATCGCATGATCCATAGCAGAGCCGGGCAAACTCGGCTCTTTTGACTCCCGAGTGCTCCTCAAGGTTAACCAAGTAGCTCCTCATTGATCCTGCGAGTGCGAGTGAGATGATTCTTTCCTTTTCTTATCCCTTCCATTTCGTAGGTGAGTCCCCTCTTCCATAGCCAAACCCAATAGTTTGACGAACGTAGTAACGAAAATTTTCGTAGGTATTATTTAAGTTGCG
>NW_020442466.1:3926475-3957123 GCF_000699045.2 Agrilus planipennis
TAGACTCTACATTTCCTAGATATAGGGAAATTTCCCTAGGTCGGGCAACCTTGTCAGCTGATGCTCAGTGACTCTGGCGATGAGAGGAAATCTTCGCACCATGTGTACGTATGTGTATGTACACATATATATACATATATATATATACTTACATGTATATGTATATATCACTGTATGTGTATGTGTATGTCGGTAGAAACCGGCCGGCTTTTATACCGACTGATAGCAATGTTTTATTATTTTATTAACAATTATTAACAAGTCCGATGTCTTCTTTATTATTGAACTTGCAGGTCACCTCTTCACCTGTTGCTAACTGTAATTAATGCAGTTCAAACCGATTCGTTCGTTCAATTCTGTACCTAGGTACATAGTTGTCTCGCAATCAGTTAACAGTTTCTATTTATATGTACACTATGTATGGAGAGAACATACCAGAAAGTTCCTGATAAGCCACTGATTCAGTTTTATTAATTTTTTGATTCGTATGAATGTGAACGCGAAGCGCGATAAAAAATTATTTATGTCGCGTTTCTTTTATCTATTGATAAACGTTATAACAGCATAAAGCTTCTGTTTTTCCCCACAATAATTACACATGAATTTAATTTGTTTTTGAAGAAAAACATTATATTTAAGGCTACTTTTTACCACTTCGTTCACGTGAAACTTTTTCTAATTGTTTAAAGTGAATAGGTGCAATTTTACGTAAACAATTTCCTCTTCATGTTTGTAAAGTCATATCGAAATCGGTTAAGCCATTCGGAACATTAATCCAAATAGAGAGACCGACACACTTTTTCACTTAATACATACTCAAGGAAATTAAAAAAGGCATTTAAATTGAAACTTGACGATAGCTCTCTCTCCCTGTGTCCCCTTCATTGTATACTTTAAAATTTTAAGATAACTTAATCTAGGATTTATAAGTGGTAGGTACATCGTACATGAGCGAGTATTATGTGAGTTTTCTTGAGTACAAGATAAGTACTCATTAGCAGACAACTCTCAGTGCCTTGATTGCAACAAAAATGCAAATTCGAAGCGGTACGTATCACTGATAGCAATGTTAAAAATAAACTTAGTTGCCATTGTCAAGTTGTTTTTTATGCTGTAACATTACACGAAAGTTAAGTCATACTTTTTGTGATAGGTCATGTTCGAATTCATAACAATAATGTATGCAAGTAGTATATGCGTATTATCATTATTTTTAGCATGTTTAATAATATTATTTATAAAATCTGAGAATCTACTTGAAGAATAATGAACTGGTGACAAATGACGCGAATGATTTTTTATTTAAATAAATTTAGAAACAGTAATGTTTATAGAAGAATAAGTAAGCATTAAATTTTGCTGATACATGTACTTTCACAATTTAAGAAGAAATAACCATAGAAAGAAAATTTGGTGAACATTTTTGAAGAACTAAACGTTTCATTTATGCTATTAATACTTTCGTATAAATATGTAAAATAGTTTTTATTAAGTGTATACCTATTTGATAATTCAGACTGGTTCAATACTGTTTGTAGCAAGACCTTCAAATATCCATAATAAAACTTTCTCCAGAAAAATTTATCACAGAAAGATGTACCTACCCAAATATCATATATCTAATCATTTTCAAAGAGGTACGCGAGTTACTTTCTAATTCTGTTGATTGTTATACGTAAGAAACTGATTTTTCAACAAAATAAATTAATTGGAAGTACAAGTCCATCAATTGTTTCTGTCAAATCATCAAATTCTCAAAAATCAATGCAATGTTTGTATTGCAACTCATCTATACCAATAACGAAGAATTTATAAATACTCAAGAATTACAATTTTACACTAAAGTAACACACTAAAAGTGTAATGGAAATTGATGCAGTCATCTCATTTGATTACATGACATTCTGGAATTAGGTGATTGCTACGTCTGTTTGAATGCCCAGTACGTTGACAAATTTGCTATGCAATAGAGATAAAGGGTTTAAAAATACCCAAAGAAAGACGTTGCAATTTTCTTATTTATTAAACTTCGCGATTTCAAAAAGAAATTAAAGCAGTTTTTATAACTGATGGATTTTATTTTATCTTCCAAAAAAAACTTCCTAAATTTGACTGGACATATCTAATGGTAGAAACAGCGCACAACCCTTATAATGTATAAACAAACATAATTAATACTATTGACAATAACTTGCTAACGTTCTGTCTCGCTACAGAACTGACATGTTTTTCTTCCTTATTAGTACCCAAAGAGTAGAAAGCATTTGTTCCGTTATGCATGTTAGAAGCATGAAAAAATAACTGTCACTAATCATTCGTGTGCAACTTTGTATCAATATTAGCGACATTTGCAACTTGGTATGATAGTAACGTAATTTTTTTTTGAACCAATCTTTCTGATCATGAAACGCGTGGGAATCTGTCTGACACGTTTCCATGCAGCCGGTTAGAACGTACGAAGGTGGTTGAACTTTTACCAGGAACTTCATTTTTGTTTAGTGGCACTAAACTAATTTGAGATTACCATACAACATCATGAAAGGTAGGACCAGCAGTCGTAGGTAAAGTGTGGACGTTCAAAATTGGTAATAGTCCGCAATAAAACTATCGCATTTACTTTCTTCTTTCAACTTACTAGATAGACTGAAGGCTGGCGTTGTAGGGAATATATAGAAGAGAGATGTCAGGTAGGAATTGCAGCGGACACTAATGAAGACGAAGGCATAACATTACACCAACAGAAAAAGATACAGACAAGCAAAATTTGAGCATGTTACCAGCATCGGACCTTGATGAAAGTTCAACATTCTCAGTAATTTAGGAAAGCAAAGACTTTTATTTAAATATATGATTCCAACCAGGCAGTTATAAAGTCAACCCTAATTTTTTACGTAACTACCTAAGCAACCTCTAACTCCTGCACCGTCTACTATTATTCGATTAACTCTTTTCGCTTTGTCTGCACTACTCATCAAGCATTTCCTGACTTAACAAGGACGAGTTCAAAAGGCAACAAATAACTACAATTCCAAGTGGAAACATGATTAAATATATGAAATCCTATGACATTGTTAGTTACTTATTAGTGGACCTTGTAGGTCGGTTGGTTCGTGATTTCTGTTGTCACCTGTCGTAGTTTAGTGGTCAGAACATTGGTGCGTAAAGCCAAAGGTCCCGGGTTCGACTCCCGGCGGGGGTGTGACAACAGCAACAATTTTTCCTTCATTAATTTGAGGTAGTTTGTAGTGGGTAAATAAAAAATCGAAAAAATGATTTCAAATTAATATTGGAAACATGACTATCTATTACGGACTTTGCCAATTTTGATTGTCCCAACTACATCTTTCTTGAAAACCAAAAGCTGTAAAAAAAGATGATAAAGAAGAAAGAGAATAAAATCGGTGCAACTGTCTCCTCTGATGATACAACATTCTAGAATTATTTGGCTATTACAAAGCTTATTTAAAAGATTGCACTACTCTGTAGGCCCATTTTAGATGTCTTTAATCGAAATTTTTAATTAAAGATCTCGTATTGTGGCGTACTGAGCTTGTTTATTAGATGATAATATACAGTTACAATGATATGTTCGCTATTCAACCTTACAAACTGGGTTACAAGGTCTACTGATTTTCAGTATCTATACTGGTTTTAACTGTTATGGTTATGGTGGTTTGAGGTAGAAAATGTTGATCGATTAGTATAATTCCAAGATTGGCATACCTATTTGATTTGCCATGCATCAAGGGTAAGTATTATCAAAAGGAAAACGCGATGTACCACCAGTGATAAGCGCTAGTATTAGTTACGTGGGATGGAAGATAGTTATGATTAAAACGTCCAAATTTGGTCGAATTGAACTAGTTTTTACAACAATGTTATCAATGTCATGGTGTCTCTGATATTTTGTAGTTTTTCTTTGAGTGTATGCAAATTCATGACGTAAATTCATTCAATGATAATGCACAACGTAGTAGACATTACGCGACCAAATCGTTGCGATTCGAGCGACTACATCCACGCATGCATATGTATGTTACATTGGCTATAAATAAATAATTCTATTAATAAATTGACATACCCACCTTTACGCAACTAATACTTGACTATTACACTGTGTGAATGTTCATTAAACTTTTGATAATTGGAAGCTATTAAAAGAAACAGAAACTTAAATATAAGACAGCTGCCGATTTCGTTGATTTGTTGCTTAATTAATTCTTTCAATCAATTTTAACAACTTCCATATGAGATAGAATGTGTTTTTATAAAATTTTAACTTTAATGAAAATGTTCTTGGAATAGTAGTCTCGAAATAGTTCAATTCAATTCAACTACATAGGTATGATCTGTCATCTTTTTTTGCCGTAATATGTAATTTGATTGATGAGGTCAAATACATTTCGAGTAAAATAAAATAAAGATCATGCGTTTTTTGTTATTATTATTAATGCACTGATAAGCCACCTAAAGCTGTTGTCAAAGTATAAACTTTCTAATTAAAACAGGATTTTGAAAATCCTATCAATAATTTATCTCGAACGACTTTACTTCTGTGATAGTTATTAATAGTAGAAATGAAGCAAATTCTTTTAAATTCAAAAAAAAAAGAAAAAAAAAGAAAAACTCTGTTGTGATTACCTACCACGTCCAATTTCCAAATATTTTTCTGACATTTATAATGATAAAAATGTAGACCTATTGCTGTTCCCAAAACCGTGCAATTCTAGTTTTAAAATTAAATCTGACTTGACTTTAAATAATAAAATGATCGTTAATAGTGTGAATATTTTGGCAAAATGTCAAGCAGGATTAAATGAAGAATATACATACATTTACATATTTATGTTACAGACGCTATAACTCTTTATAAAAACAAACAGAAACTGAAATTTAAAATGTATCCTTAATTAAGGAAAAACATTGTAATAACTCGTTTCTAAAAAAAATATGCATTAGTATTTTTTATTGGTTTAATCAGAGGCGGCTAAAATTAGTAGAAGTAGGTAGAAGCAGGGCGATTTTATATGTAATGCTGAAAATTATAAAACGTGCAAATTATCACGAATTAAATTTTATAATACTGTACCTACAATAATAAATAATCCTTCGCAAATACATGCGAACGTAGATTACGTACTTAAACCGCGCCCTTTGTTTACAAATGGATTTCTCTATATACTAAAGAATGACATTTAAATATATTAATAAAAAAGTCCCTTGAAATGTGTTTAAATCCCTATTTGATAATGTTTCGATTTTTATAACAGTATTGTATATATTGTAAAGAAATACAAGGGAAGAAAAAGTAGGGAAAGAGCGAATATAAATATAGAAGGAGTGGCTGATGTTAGGTATCTAGGAAGACAGATAAGTCAGGACGGAAGGAGTAGTAGGGATGTAAAGCAAAGGATAGCGCATGGTCGAGTCGCCTTCAATAAAAAGAAGTCACTTCTATGCTCGCGAACGGTTAATTTAGAAATTGGGAAAAGGTTGTTAAAGGTGTATGTTTGACGGAGGGTGCGGCGGAAAACAAAAGGCTAGAAACCTTCGAAATATGGTGTTACCGGTGAATGATGAGGATACCATGGATAGAGAAGGTTAGAAATGAAGAGGTATTAGAAAGAATAGGAAAACAGAGGATTGAAGTCAATAAAAAAGGTCTAGTCAGAGACATATTAGAGACAGAAACAGGAGTTAAAAGAAATAGGGGTAAACCTAGATTAGATTACTGTTCGCAAATAGTTAAGGATGCAGGATGTTCTAGTTTTAGGGAAATGCGAAGATTAACTCAGAATAAGAAGGGGTGGAGATAAGTGACTGACGACCTTATGATGATGATATGAAGAGTCAGTATTTGAACCCAACAATCAGTATCCTTTACTAGAGAATATTTATTGATAAATTGTTGTATTTAAATAAATATAAGATCAAAATTTAATAAACATCCTCATCTCCTGTTCATACTGTTACATACCAGTAATCCCATGTAGATCTACTTCTTAAGTCCCCTTAATAAGTCCTGTTTCTGCTTCTAATATGTCTCTAACAATCCTTCATATCCAAAAAGTTATCTTACCAATATATCGCGCCTATTTCTTATTAGCCCATTTCCACCCTGACTTATCACTATTTTGAACATAAAGATTGCCTAATATAAGCATAGGTATTTAAAATTAATACTGTTTTTGTTAATAGTACATTTTAATTTGAAAATAACTAATACATCTCCCCACTGTAACTAATGGTCTTATTATATAGATACACGGTATTTGTCTAAAATAGATGTTTAATGATAAAATACCTTGAAAATTAAATTTATTCTACATACCTCCAGTTCAGTTAGAACAAGTGTATAGACAAGTAATCTAACACCACACTCTGTATCGTATTACTTAATACGTATGTGCTTATAGTTCTTTACATTTGTAACAAATTACACGGCGGCATGTATTTTACCGAAGCACGCACAATACCACGTAATAACATTCTTCGACTTGTCCCCAATGATGTCCGTTGTCAAACGAAAACAAAAGGAGAAGATCATCATCATTCTAGAGTACTGTCTTTATACATACATACATACATACATACATACATGTATAACGAAGCACTCTCTTGTTGCACCAACGACAATAATTAGTTGTTATTATAATAGGCACTGATAATAAAATCATTAATAATAATAATAATACAATACCATGTAATAAGAAGAAAGAAAAACACCCGTTGCGAATTATCAACTTTCTTTTTTTGATACTGTTATTTACATTAGATTTTTGAGGCCAAGTTCAATAATGTACTTACATTCTAGATAGTTCCAGTAATACCGATAATCTCCGAGTATAATAACACAATTCTGTATTAATAAACGTTGATGTTTAAAATACCCACCCTGTGCTTGACATAATATACCCTGTGAACATTTACAAAGCACTAGACATCTCCTCTACAATTTCGCAGTCTATTTTTTTAACATCAATATTTTATATCTCAACTTTTACTCAATCAGTTTAGGATAATTCTGCATCATAACGTCGTCAGTCCTAAGACTGGTTGAACACGTACCTCCACTCTTTCCTATCCTGAGCTAAACTTCGCATTTCCCTAAAACTAGAACAACCCACATCCTTAACTATTTGGGAACAGTAATCTAGTCTAGGTCTACCTCTACCCCTCCTAACTCCGCTTTCTGCCTCTAATATGTCTCTGAATAGACCTTCATGACTGAGAAGGTGTCCTACCAACCTATCTCGCCTATTTCTTATTATCTTCCATAGAGTCCTCTGTTCTCCTATTCTTTCTAATACCTCTTCATTTCTAACCTTCTCTGTCCACGGTATCCTCATCATTCGCCTATAACACCACATTTTGAACGCTTCTAACCTTTTCTTATCCGCCGCGTCCACTGTCCATGTTTCGCACCCATACAGCGCCACGCTCCAAAGCTACACCTTTAAGAACCTTTTTCACATTTCTAAGTTAATCGAGCATAAAAGTGACTTCTTTTTATTGAAGGCAACTCGACCCTGAGCTATCCTTTGCTTTATATCCCTACCACTCCTTCCGTTCTGACTTATCTGACTTCCTAAATACCTATAATCAGCCACTTCATCTAATTTTTCATCTCCTATTCTACATATAAATAAATTATTTCTGTTGCAGTTTCGCTTGTATATATTATTTTTCTAATATCAATTTATATCTCAGCTTCTACTCAACGGATTTAGTTATTTAAGTGTAGAGCACATCTTAAAATATATATATCTTCTTTTATAGGCCCTATAGACTAAGAGGAAATAATTTTTTTACAGGTAGTTAAGTTTATTTCTTTGAGGATTCAAAAACCATATTAAAACCAACTAATCATAAAACCTCATGCACAAGCAGTTACAGTGTTTGTTTGCTGATATCTTTTCTTCTTAATTTTTAACAACAATATTTCCTGTTGTTTATATTTTTTTTCAAGCTTCAACTAACTTTTATTTCGAATTTCAACAAAAAGTTAACAATGGGAACTAGAATCGCTAAACTGTGAAATGCAACTGCATATTTAATGCTTATTTAAAATTTAATAGTGTTTTCTAGACATATGCAGGTAATGCAAAACTTTTTTCACCGAACATGGAGATTAAACGTTTGTTTGTCGGTATTTTTCCTTCATATGCATAATTTTTTCAAAGTCTATCTGAAAATATCATCCATTTTCTTGAAGACAGTCTTACATTAATCGAACTCTTAAAATCCTTTGAACAAAACGTAATATCCTTCAAAAGTTTTCAATTACTTAGTTATATTATCTTATTATTTATATAAAAAGATAACTAAAAGCCCTGTGACTATTATTGTGTATGGAATATAGTTCCTATAATATGTACCATGTCATTGATAAACCATATCCATTTGTAGTCGTATAAGTAGGTAAATCATTTTAAAAACCCTACGCAATGTCTCCGTCTATTTTCGAAGTCCAGTGTCAATGTCCACAGAGGCTTTTTGTACGTTTTAAAAATGCGTACGTTTACAAAAACATCTTGTTCACATTAATTCTATTAGGCCACAAAACAAAAGGGAACACAGCAGACAACACAACGTCAAGTATCAACGAGAACTACTAATTAAAAAATCGCTCTGTAAAGTTTTACAAGTTTATTGTCGTTACGTTCTAAACGGTTTTAATAGAAATATTCATCTATTTTAAATGTTAATTAAGGTTAATACATTACATACATAAATGAAAAGTACTAATAATAATTCTTATATGTATTTTTGAAACAAGACTAGAATTCTTGTCTTGTCTCTACGTCTTTTTTTTTTATTTAGGTCAAAAGTTTCGCTACTACGTATATTTTTGCTTTATTTTCTCATAAGCGTGTCCAAATCGCCTAATAAATTTTATGTTTATCGCGTTTGTGTGGGACCGTTTTATTCTCAAAACATCCGGTAGTAAAACTTTGAATTGTATTGGAACCTAAGCACCAAAAAAATAAACGCCCTGTATATAAAATACCCGCAACTGTAAGGTACATTTCTGTATTAACTACGCCAGATTTTAATAATAAATATTGTTGAAACATTAATACTAAAAAACAAAACGCCTAAATAATCCTTTTCCTTTTTTTGCAGACTTACAGGACAAGAAAAGGTTGAGGACGTCGAACTTCCCACTGTTCCAATTTATGTTAAACGAGGTTAATGCAGTGACGTAAGCACGAAAACATCAAATTTTATTAAGGTAAAATTTATTTCACTATTGACTTATAAAATACTAACCAAAAAAATACTTATTAAAAGGCGATTTAATTCTATGAGTCATGAAGGACCTCTAAGAATTAGTGAGTTATATACACGTTAAATCCTATAAAGAAATCTGGATCATTAATTAAAGACTCATTCTGTGACCTTTTGACCCACCAATACTTTAATTATTATAAATATCTAACTTTTAAAATAGTTCAATAATTTTCACTTAAGAGAAGTAAACTTCTATCTCGAAAACAAAAACTTAACTAAACTTTTATTCATTTATTATTGGAGATTATCCATCAGTTAACATCTCTAGTTGATCAGTAATTATGAGACACCCTTTTAATTTACTCTGTCTTTACAACCCCCTTCAAAATGTCACATGTATTCCAGAAAACTTTTGCGTTTCTAAAATTTAAATTTACAGTTACTGTAATTGCAGAAACTAAAATTGTAGCAAAAGGCTTCTTTATTTTGGGAACTTCTTTAAACTTTTTGCCGTAAATGTATATTTGTTTTGCAATAAAAACTTGGCTAACTTTACATCTGCGTCACATTGTAATACAGTATATATAAATAGTCCATTCAAAATGCCTTTTAATTCCCGCATCTTTGGAACATTAAATTCCATCTAACAACATTATTATTATAATATGTCTATAATAATAATAATTCATTGTTTGATTCCAAGGTATATCGAAAAACAACTCGCTTGATACGTGTGAACGTATTTTATGATTACATTATTTTGCACAAGCCGAATCAGTGCTTAAATTAAACTATTAGCTGTGCCTATTGTACTTTACAAATCCAAATTCTTTTAATAAAAGCATCACGTTTTACTGTTTCTATTATTGACGACGATCGAGGCACATGCTTCTTGTAAACAAACCGAAAGAGAACCTCAACAGCAACAACAATTGCATCACAAATCGCATAAAACAATTAACAAGAAATTATTATCGATAAAAGAGACAACAATCAAACGATTAATGTACCTGTTTACAAGAAGACGACCGTCTTTTGGTCGTCGTCGTCGTCGCGACGGCCGGCGTCCCAAATCAGAGCGTCCTCGCTGTCAGCCACAATCGCACTACTAACCGAACAAGGGCATCCAAGGTCGTCGTTTCTCACAATCGTAGCATCCCGCGACGGACGCCGCGCCGCCAAAAGCGCTACCTACGCCACTCGGCGTAAACTAAATTCAAATACACTAACAGTGCATTCCCGTGTGCAAACCAACTTACGTGACCGCATACAGAGAACAAATAACAACATTGCAAAAGAATAATTTATTGTGTTATTTATGTATTTTTATTTAGGTAGAACACGTTTTTGAGATCATAATAGCGTTTTTTGTTTTGCGATATCTCAAGCGGTTCCGAAAATATAAGCCGGAATAACTAGATATTACACGCGCGGCTTAATATCGCGCGGTACAATATCGCACGGTGGAATATCGCGCGGTACAATCTCTAATGGCGCGTGATGCAAGCGACTCCACGAGCGAGCGGTTTTGTATCAGTCGACGCCCCGTATACGAGCTGCTCTCACTGAGCTTCAAACACTGTTTTATGTTTGAAATAGATGTACAACAATTGTTGAGAAATTAGCATAGAACATTTAGGAAATATTTAAATACTTTTCTGTTTATTATTATTTTTGAAACAATGCAGATACCAAAGTTGTTAACAATAGACAAAGTACATTTTCAGAATAATATTTAGAGTTGAATTAAGCGACCGTAATATTATACTAGTCTAGTACCTGAGTTACTACCCTTGTTATACCTTTAACTGATTCTAGTTTTACATGGTAGAAATTCATTACACTTATGCATTAACTCACTTATCAGTTTACACACTCATCAGGAAAAGTCACAAGGTGGTGAAAGATAAGACAGGAATTTATAAGTAAATCTGACTTTTATTACGTTAAGTTTAAAATAGTACGAGACCCGAATTTTCCTCAGTTTTCTCGAAGCGCCACCTAACACATTTTTGTCAAAACTCGGGAAAACAACACGTAAAGAATTCACATTTTCTACGAGCAGCCTTTAAAACGCATCAATAGATGGCANTACTGTTTCCAACACCTCCTGTTTTGAATCTCAAATTAATCGATATCGAACACAAAACTAAGTTATTATTATGAGTGACTTTTTCCATATTGATAACTTTGTGATTATTTTAAAATTTCAAAAGCAAAAAAGGAGATTAAGTGCGAGACTGGAATGAAATTTGATTAGAAAGCATTTTGGTCTAAATGCCATACCCCATAGCGAACAATATTTGGTGTTTAAAAGATGTTGAACAACAACAAACACCATAAAGCGTGTTATTGAATGAATAATGGTGCAAATATATTATCATAAAGTTAATTAGTGTTACCAAATGTCCAAATGCCCAAAGCTTTACCAAAACAGACATCATGTTACTTACTTCTTTCCTCATTAGCCCGACCATTGTTTTGTAAGATACGTTTACTAGCTGTAAAGAGGAAAAAAGAAGTAAATAAATGTTTATTCTGATGTTTTGTTTAAAAAAAAAATTATGACAACATTTTGTAAAAAATCAATTAATTCGTAAAAATGTTGTGTTATTTGTGTATTAAATTCAATAATAAATAAATAATTCGTACTGGGCCCCCTTGAGACCCGTCTAATCGTTTGTTGTTGACTTTATAGAAAGTAACTAAAAATGGAATACTATTTATTTGTGATTGAACAATCGCAATAATAAATGAACGAAAAGATAAAATTTTCACCCAAAAAGCTTTGACATGTTTAACTTTTTAATCTATCATAAAATCAAATAAATACTGCCTTTTATTGAGACGCGAACAGGTTGATGCACAGATTAAATGCACTTTATAATTAATTAAAATTGCATTAAAAAGAAATTAAATGAAATATGTGAAAATATGAAAATGACATCGTAATAGTTTTTGTGAAAATGTATCTGCTTCAAAATATTTTATCATTCTCCTTAAATAAGGCTTTAAAACCACTCGTTTTAAAATGGAAACAGTCCAAAGTTGTCTATGTCAAAGTTAAAAGTAATTTTTTGAATAACCGATTGTATAAAAATCATATTTTATATATATAAGAGCAATAATGAATTCCTTTTTAAGAAGGCATAGAAGAACCAAACATATTTTTTTTTTTTAATTTCGACTTGCAACTCGAAATTGCGACTCGCAACTGGAAATTTCGACTTGCAATCCAAAATATCGAGTTTAAATTGGAAATTTGAACGTTGCTTATTGAGTTGCCCTTAAATGTTGTGACAATTATTGTCTACAATTAAATTTGATACATAGATTGGTATAGGGTTAGACTAGCTTTAGTTTATCCGTATAAACCAAAGAGAGTGCACAGTTACGACAACACGAATGAAGTGGTTAGGTTGGGATTAATTAAAGTTAGGTTAGGTCGCGATTCAATGAGGTTAGGTTAGGTTAGGTTGAAATTTCAAAATATAGAATTTGTTTGATCCTTCCATGTTTTCGTACCTTTCCTTTAACCGGAATTAAATCCATGATCTACAGTCGATTATTTGTTAAAAACTAAAATAACCTTGTTCCATTATTTCTCCATTAAAAAAAAAAATAAATAACAATAACATTAATAATACTAGAAAGTCATTTTTAGTATAGATAACAGAAGTCTTTCGTGTTGTTGTTTTTGTTTTCTCTAGGATGCCTATTATCCTTGTTCAGCCCTCTTTGTCTTCGCTGACGACATGAAGGAGTTGCGTGGTCCTTTTTCGTCCCATATTGCATATTTTGAAGTGACAAAGCGTGAGATCTGAAACACATGTAATTGTTTGTCAGAGATTTACAACCACGACCATTGAATTTAGTTAATTATTATTTCCGATGCAATATAATCACATACATAAATATATATGACTATCGTTTAATGAAGCTGTTTATCATACTAAAGGATTTCTTCAATCTTATCTTCAACAATAATCGAATTGGAATTGCCGCAATATTTCATAATGTCCCTAAATATTACTACGGAGTACAAGTACTTATCTACAGTCAAAACCAAAAGTATGGAATAAATTCTAAATTCCAAAAAAGGGGAACGTATTTTCAGAAAGACGCTCCTTGTGCAATAAATATAAATTCATTATTTGAGAGAAAAATCTAAGTAGAAAAACGTCCATTCAGTTTTAATCTTGTTGCTGTGAGAATATTTTCAAGTCTTTTTAGTCACACAAACAATTTTTTGGCAAAAGAATGCCAAAGGCAATACGCAGTCAACACGATCGAATTAACCAAATGTTCAAAATATGAACCAAGATCAATTCTGCTTTTGAATTCTTCCATTTGAAGTGCATATATACTAGAAGCAGAGACAAGAATATTAGGGATGGGGGATGATACTCCAATACTTTAAACTAGATGCGAATATTGACTCAAATTTTCTGTACTTTTATGAAACGGCTGATATAATATGAGATGTGATAATAAGAACAAAAACTGAAATTTCAAAAACAGATGAATTTTGTAGAAAGGTTAACAGCCTTATTTTGGATAAATTTCTTATCAATATCGGGCCAAAGTTTATCAACAAACCTAAAATTTGAATTTTCACTTCGCAGTATCGCCAAACACGTTTCACCGGGTGTTTTTGACGCATTTAATATAATTTATTATTCTACTTTGTTGGCATAAAAGTTTTCTAAACGATGATAATCGTATTTTTCTTTCTTTATTTACTATAATCTACGTTTATCTCTGCCCCTACCCCTATCTACTCCTGTTTCTGCTTCTAATACGTCTCTAACTATCCCATCGCGTCTTACAAGGTGTCCTACCAACCTATTTCTTAAATTAACTTGCACCTGTTATCCTACTGTTTCCAACACCTCCTGTTTTGAATCTCAAATTAATCGATATCGAACACAAAACTAAGTTATTATTATGAGTGACTTTTTCCATATTGATAACTTTGTGATTATTTTAAAATTTCAAAAGCAAAAAAGGAGATTAAGTGCGAGACTGGAATGAAATTTGATTAGAAAGCATTTTGGTCTAAATGCCATACCCCATAGCGAACAATATTTGGTGTTTAAAAGATGTTGAACAACAACAAACACCATAAAGCGTGTTATTGAATGAATAATGGTGCAAATATATTATCATAAAGTTAATTAGTGTTACCAAATGTCCAAATGCCCAAAGCTTTACCAAAACAGACATCATGTTACTTACTTCTTTCCTCATTAGCCCGACCATTGTTTTGTAAGATACGTTTACTAGCTGTAAAGAGGAAAAAAGAAGTAAATAAATGTTTATTCTGATGTTTTGTTTAAAAAAAAAATTATGACATTTTGTAAAAAATCAATTAATTCGTAAAAATGTTGTGTTATTTGTGTATTAAATTCAATAATAAATAAATAATTCGTACTGGGCCCCCTTGAGACCCGTCTAATCGTTTGTTGTTGACTTTATAGAACGAAGAATTGTTAATTTAACGCAATCGTACAGATATAACAATCAGATCTATACAATGTTGCCCTCGCCATATGTAATTAACTTATTTCCTTTATTATTTTTTTTATTAAGAGATATCGTTATCAACTATGAAAGACAAGAACTGTAACTAGGGAGACAGTTCGTCTTTCACGTTACAGTTATGGGTGGTTCACACTACACCGTTTCGGATCCGAGCCGTGTACGTATCGAATCCGTGTCACCGAGTTTTACGTTGATACTACGCCAAGCTAAAACACAGTAAAAAATAAGCATTCATGAGGAGCCGTCCTAAATTTTATGTTTTATGTCCGAAACAATGTCAAGGTATGACGTTGCGTGAATTATTACATATAAATAGAAAAAGGGTTGTACAATTTGTACCCTGCTCGGACCCTAAACAGTCGATGTAACGTGAATCCTCCTGTATCAGTCTTGTAAAGCGTCAATTGCTTTTATTTTTTATCACAAACCTTTTGCAATTTATTTTATCATTTATTACAAACATTTTTAATGATACTACTCCTATGTTATAACTTGTAATCATAATATTTACATATTAAAAAAGGCAAGTAGGTACTTTATCTACTTCACTTGAAACGGCGGTAATAGATAATCAAAAATGTAACACATTCAGTTTTATGCGTTTTAGGAAAATATTTTTTTTTACAAAATTGTCACATTTACTGCACTTGAAGCTTCGAAAAGTGTATTTAAGTCAGTCTACCTACATCTGCGTAAAATTAAGCTATGAATTCATTAACTATTGAATATTATAATAACATCAGACAACACGCGTACTATTAATATATTTCAGTTGATAAACACTTTATTTTTGGTTAAATAACGTTTAATTTTATGTTATTTTAAGCCAAATATCCATTAGTTATTAGTTTCTAGTTTCAATGGGCGATCTACTGAAAGTTTAATAACAAATAACAAAGACAGTTTAGATTGCTGGAATGAGAATTGTACAGGGTGTCGATATGATAACCTTCATCATCTTAATATTTTTAAGTCGATATTCCCTTATTTTAAAAGGTTAAAAGATAAAGACTTTTTTTATGTTCAGATAGCAACAGAAAATGTCTTCTGTTTATGATTTATTTTCCTGTAAATGTTTATAAACACCGCACAAAAATGATAATACATACAGTTAACAATAAGTAATACTTGAATGATCTAATACTTTTGAATTGTCAAAAATACGTAACAAAATACGTAAACACACATTTCATTGGTTGCTTCTACTAAAACGTCGGTGGGCGTATATCGCTGGTATTTTGAAAATAGGTTGCAAATTACGTTACAAACACTGCAGATAAAAAAAAATATAATATCTGTCGGTCTGTATCTTTATATACGCAGTATACAAATTTGTTTGTATCGAAAACTGAATATACTTAACCCTTATAAACTCAAAAAATTGTAAAATTGTAGGTAAATTAGCTTATAATAAGTACATAATCAAACACAAACGCCTACAGCACTACCCCGAATCAAATTCAAAACTATACACCGCAAATTCAAATAATACACAATAGATGGCACCGGCAATCAACTGCATACTCCACCGATGAAATCATTTTTGCGCTCTCGACAAGGATTACCTATTAAATGTTTGAATTAATGACCTTATGTTGATTATTTATGTGATTATTATTATAAATAATACCAGAAAAATGGTCTTTCTCTATGGCGTGGGCGCGTACGCCCTCATAACCTAACTCATCGACCACCACTGCTCTCTGTATTCTTCCTCATTCCAAAAAGTCACCCTATAATTGGCCCATACGACAAATACTAAAGTCGCAAATCTCATAATGACATCCGTAGGTATATCAAAGGCTAAATTTATTATCGTGCTTCAATTACGCTTTCCAAACACGTACGCCATATATACTTACGTATATGTAATAGCACACCGAAGTAAATAGAAAGACGAAAAGTTTTTACTTACAGTTAACATATCGCTTATCCTTCTTAGAAAATGCCTTCCTTTGAAGCCTCTTGGAATCCCCAACGTTTCGGAAATTTTCCGACATGTCCTGTAAGGAAAGTTGTGTTTCTTTTAGCTTGATTAAATATGTATCCTTCAATGCTGGCGGCATATTCCTAAGAAAATCATCCAAGTTGTACGGATTACTCTCATCGTTTACAGGCTTCTGAAATTAATGAAAAATTTTCGTAAGTTAAACTTTATTAGTATATTACGCATTGTAAAAATCCTAAGAGCTTATTTAAAGTCGTCTAAAAAGTTTACCAGTCAATTCTACGCAAGATTTTACGAAATATTTTCCTTTGTACTTTTTTAATCTGACGTCTAATTCTGCAGTTATTTCATGTTAAAAGTTGACCAATCGGGATGCACTTTGTTTGCTGCAAGTGGAGTGCGCCAATCGCTGCTGACGTGGTAGTGCAACTTGCAGCTGTCTGCAGCAAAAAGAGCGCACCCGGATTGGTCAATTACGCAATTTGCAATGTTAATATCTAAATAACTATGCGTCTAATCGAAAAACTGTAAAGGAAAAAGTTTCTTAGAATTTCCCGAACAATCGAATTATGTAGATATTTCTCGAAAACAATGAATACATATAAGCTCTCTAAAGCGCTTTTCATATCTTTATAATCTGCAATTGAAACAATCGTTCGACACAAATGTGATTAGG
Source organism: Agrilus planipennis (assembly GCF_000699045.2). Lineage (NCBI taxonomy): Eukaryota > Metazoa > Arthropoda > Insecta > Coleoptera > Buprestidae > Agrilus > Agrilus planipennis. The sequence goes on from NW_020442466.1 coordinate 3,943,878, forward strand.
TCAATACGACAAAACTTCTCGAAACGAAAATGAAAATAGGTATGTAAAGAAGGTCTTCAAGATCCGTTACGTAACATCACCTAAACCAACAATTATCATTATCCTGTTACAAGGCGTAAATAAGCTTTGAAAAATGATTTCCATCATACACAAGCTTATTATTACGTGGAAGTAACACTTTCATTTGCTATCGCTTCTGATTCATGATTACCGCTCCATATGGCATAAATTTACAACTGTCTTTAATCAAACACGTGTCCGATGGAATTTTTGTTTTTCCGATATTTAAATTACAAATCATATCATTGTTATTTAAATGAGGCAGTTTTACCTTATTGGAGATCTTTTGTAGATTTTCATTAAAAATCTTTTCTTTAGCTAACACTGTAGGTATATATAATATCATTGTTTATATGAAATATTTTTTATAAAAACGACTGACTATATAATTCCCATTTTTATGTGAGACATTATTTGTTTCTTATTTAGATATTTTGAGAAATTCGCGATTATGTGTCAAAAGAGAAAATAAATGTAAATTATTTAAACGAAAATACTTCTATTTTGATGTAATTAATTGTTTCGTCTTGTCCTAGAAAAGAAGAAAAACACCGAACTTTTTGTTACATATGCCGGTTATATATATTAAGAAATTAACGCACTAATTATATTTTCCGTTAATTTTGTGTCATCTTCTCTACCAAATAAGATCAAAGCACAAATTCCTACACCTTTTTTTGTGATGAAAGTCTCAAAAGAATTCCGAAGGAAAATCTGTAAGGACACACATAAATAAATGTATCCATAAAGCGTTCCAGGTTCTTGGGTGGAACCCATACAACTTCTAAATACGTTTACGACATTGGTTTATTACATTCTTGATTAAATTCGACATTTTTTATATTACAGAAACAAAAAAAAAATAGATTTAAAAGCGAAATTATGATTTACTGCGTAGGTGAAAGATTATCGCTAATTAGCGAACAAAAGGATTTCTTTTTAATCAAATTTTTATTAAGCATGAAGTAACATCCAATGAAAATATAGAGTAGACGTACGGTTCAATCAATTAAAAGAGAAATCGTACCTATTTATTATAAAAGAATCTTTACTTGAATAAAATTCTAGGACATCTCTTTATCGACCCATATAAATAACTATTTTTAAATTAAATATGTCATACAATTTGAGGGTTCTATAATCCAATTAGAAATGATCCAGAATGCAACTTGTAAGATCCATGTCAGGGATTTAAATTGAATGAAATTCTCCGTTCGATAGATTATTTTACTTTTTCTTTCGGTTATTATTAGCTACTAAAGCAGAAAGATAACAATTTAGACTCTGTTTCTATTTTACGGTTTTTATTTAATAAGTCTATCTGACAGAGCAATTTTTGAAGTAAAAGAATGTCTTCAGTAAGAATTAGTTATTGTTATTATTAGATAACAGAATGGTATATTATTAATGGAAAAAACCACTATAATGAATTATTACGAATATCTTTATCGTATCTCCCATTCATTCATCCAATGAAAATCTATAATAGGGTTCACTAATTCGTAACAATGATAGACTACAATGTTGCAATTATTGTACACATATATGCACAGAGATAGCAGAAACATTTAGGTCTACTAATCTTTATGCTGTTAAAAAAAAGTCAGTCGTTTCTTCCTAATAGCATGGAATATTCTTAATTGTATTTATTGTTGTTATCATTAAAACAACAAAAAAATGCAATTTATATACGTATCATTATAATATACTTATATATATATATAATAAGTTCCTTCATTACAATGTATCAAGCGATTGATTTATTTTGTTTTGCATGACTTTATTATGAATCAATTGACAACTCATAAAAAATAAACGATATGTATAAAAATTATTATCCCGTATAGCTATGTACTTATATATATTGTTTGACTAAAATTGCGAATGAATCATGATCGTCATCATCATCGACTATCTTAAGAAAATCATCCTATGTCTCGAATCTCTTTATCTATTCTAGGTCTATTTCTTCCCTCTTTCTTTCCCGTTTGTGCTTTTAATATGTATTAAACTAACACTTCATATCTGAAAAGGTTCCCACAAGCTTGTCTGGACTAGTTTTTATTTTTAGCATCCCCTTATAAGTCCACACCATTCTATTTTCCGAAAAGATATAAACAAAAGATACTTGCATGTATTTATAATAGAAAAATATAAAAATAATTCGGAAAAAAACTATTATCAACAATTACTAAACATGTATTATTTATCAATTCTTTTAACCCAAAAACTTATTTGTTTGATAACTGTATCAATCAAATTACATAGTTCAAAGTGTATAATTTCCAAAAAAACGTTCGGTAGTTATTCTAATAATTGTGCAGACGACCTTTCGACGACACCAGGCGCGTTTAAATTTTATCAACTAAAAGTTAGACTAATTTTTTTTGCTAGTCTATTTGTTCATCTCTTATAATTTTCTTTTTATCACTAGTACGGTTTATTTTTGTTGACATAATTCCGCACGCGTTTTATTACCTTTAAATTAAATTTATGAATTGTACATACGTAGAAACAATAAGAAGGTCAATGAAATTATTTTCGGAAATCTATGCAATTCTCAAATGTGAAAATGTAATGATCTCTCATCAGTAAGCAAACAAATTATTTGGTTTATAATGAGTCAATGAAATATCTTCCTTTATTCCATCTTTATAAAATAATTCACCGAAATATACACGTTTTTGAAAATAAATATATAAAGATTAGGAATGTCTTACTTCGCACCAAGATCAAATAAAATTTTAAGGTAGGTGCACCGTAGTGATGTTGAATCGCCAGTGATTAATTGTAGTAATACAAAATATACACTATAATTAAACAAAAATTAATTTGACCAATCTTTATCACAACTTCATAATAACAGATAACAGATTTTTAAAGAACAAAATTGCAGCTGGAATATTTATATTTTATTTAATTGTGTACTCACCGATAAGGGAAAAACTGGGTCGTACAGACTGTTGTCATTCACATTACCGTAGTTTCTTGGCTGCAAGAACTGCTGGAGAGAAACCCTGAGGGGCTTTGTGTGATTTCCCGGCACCAAGAGTAAAAGAAACGCGGTAATCACTTTCATAATTGTACTTACTTAATAGTAATCGTACCGATTAATTAATTACTATTGTAAGATTATCTTAACGGCTGATTGATGCGAACAAATTTTTACAAACACTTCTCACTCTGACTTGTTCAAACGAAGAGAATACAGACTTGTGCGCGCCGCCTTTTTATTATTTTGCACATTAAAATTATTCCGTCACAAATATTATTTCATATCAATGAATATATATACATATATGTTTATTATGTGTGTGTATAAACTTAGAGTTCAAATACTACAACTTCTGCGTGTGTCAGTGAAAAGAAAATGTGAACCGTTCGCTCACTGCCCCTGAAATATATTGTTTATGTATGTAGCAAACCGACGCGAACCGTCCCTTTTCAAAATTTCCCGCTCGCTTCGTCGACTCCAAAGCTCGCGATCGCTTCACCCGATTGGCTGACAGGTAGTCGTTTTCCCTCAAATTACCACGACACATTTATACGATCGTCTCATTCCCCACCCTTAAACCAACAGGTACAAACACAAACTAACCAACCAAAAATACTACTCCACGCAATGTATGTTACGTTCCGATTCATAATATTAGAAAATAACATAAATTTGATTTTGCAGAACCAATATTTCTTAAAATCTATGTACAGATAGCTACATGTTTGTGGGTCAATGTGCTGTACAAAAAATTAAATAACAATAAACTTTTAAGCTAGATTTATCGTCTCGAGTAAGTATTTCTTTATTCAATTAGAATTCAATGAATGAAGTTAATTACAAGATTAGTAGAATCAAAACACATATAGATAGATGTTCCTGGAATCAGATTTGTTATTATCGTCCATATTTTACTTGAATCTATGAAACTATGAGAGGCTACTCATCTAACATCTCTCTCCTTATAGTTAAATGTTATCTGTGCAAAAATGAATAATTTTAAAATAATGATTGCACATACAGACACAAATATGGGTGAATCATCTATGATAACAAATAATGCGATACCAATAGTGTAAATACAAATACAATAATATAATTATTTTCCATACTATTACACCCTCATACCTAAACCCTTGTCTGATGAAGCAAATGTTTGCGAAGCGTATGCTTCTCGAAAACTATAGCAACAATAAACTTTTCGAGATCTACCTCAGCCCTTAACTCCTATTTCTGTTTCTACTATGTCTCTAACTACCCATTTTATATCTAAAAAATCTAAGCATGCTTATCTTTTCACCCTGTATGTTTATAGTTATCCCTGTTTTTAATAATATTAATCAATTCTTCGATACATAGTACATTGTCACCGCTGGGTAAGTTGCAAGTAATTGAAGAAGTTGTGAAAATCATAAAATTGCAATATTTCGTTGACATTATGGATTTTCAACCTGTAAGGGTTGAAACCTTTCAATTTATGCACACGTACAAAATATTTATACTTATGTAACTATATCTTGTACGATTGGTTAATTATCAGAAGCACATTTTCAATAGAAATGAGAAAACGTGCGCCGTTTTGTGAATGAATTTATTGAAAATCGACATTTTCAATTAACCTACACAGTAAGGTGTAAATCACACATCAAACTCGCCTTATTCATAATAAATAATAATTATTATTACCTATTTACTACCACCCGAGTGTGGAAATCAATGGAAAACAATAATACATTAGTAACATCAACTGAAAATACGAACCCAAAGCCATCTTTGAAAGTATACAGCACGTAGTTATAAATAATTAATTTACAATTTTTTTTACATAATGAATAGTTAGAACAACAGTAAACAAGCCGGATCCTTGATAGTCCTTACAATCAATGTTAAACACTAATTTGTCTCAATTTTGATGGTTAATGATTAGTTTTAGAAAATACTACAAATGGCGCAGTGAACGCCATCTGTAGCACGATGCTACATTTTAGGATTACGTATGCTCGTAAGATTAGTTTGATGATAAACACAATACGCTCTTTTTTCAATGTAATACAAAATATTAGAATTTATTTTAAACTAATGGGATATGCTATAAAGGACCTTTGTTCCTATTTTTTTTCTAACTGTTACATCTTTACGAAATTGTCCTCTATATTAAGTTATTTACGAAAGTAATTGTTACCTACGTTATTTTGTTTATTTGAGTTCTCTTGCCGACCTTATTCTTTAATTAGATCCAAATAAAATCTCCTAAATATGCTGGAACATTATCCCGTGTTATTTTTAAGATTCTACTCTCAATCTTCATTTAAGATAAATTCGTTGTCAACGCGAATTTATTTTAAAAAAGACTTAAATATTTAGTACTGCTAAGTGTAGTATTTCATATATGTCGAAAGGATCTTCAAAATACTTAAATATATTAAAAGCTGCAGTTAGCGGTAAATTTTCATAGATGGCGTTATACTACCAATAGCTCGATTAATAAATCGAGTATAGCATGAAGCAATAGTTAGTTATCGAAACCGCTTGTAACTTCTAAATTAGGATAAACTGTTGTTCATAAACCTATTTTTCTAGGACATGTTGCAGTGTTTCCTCCTCCTGGTTCTAATTTTATATATTTTAATATTCGTTTTTCCCAAATCCCGTTTGACAAAATTAGAACATGTTACATACCTCCCTCGCGCCAAAAAGAGTCGGCGTAATTAAAATTACAAATTTTGTTAAGATGACAGTTTATATGTATATTTCTAATTTAACGTGGGTGTAGCTACGTGCTGATGGTGGCATCCGAGATTTCGGGAAGACATTAAGAGTCGCAATTAAAAAGGGAAGTAACACGTCCCTCGGGCTATTTTCACTTAAAACTTTTCCGACTATGTTTGCTCTTGGCATAATAATTACGATTTGTAAAGTTAATAACTTTCTGATGGAATTTTATAGTACAGCGCAACCACGTCTTGTTTGCCGTGTACATATTAGAAAAGGAGAGAACAAAAAAAAAAGATGGCGCGTGTACCTGTCAAAGGATAAACGTCCGCTAACATATTTATTTAACTGATATAAAGCAGAGGATTGTGCAAATTCGAGTCGCCTTCAATAAAAGGAAGTCACTTTTGTGCTGGCGAACGATTAATTTATAAATTCGAAAAAGATTGTTAAAGGTGTATGTTTGGAGCGCGACGTTGTACGGGTGCGAAACATGGACAGTGAGCGCGGCGGAAATGAAAAGGTTAGAAGCGTTCGAAATGTGGTGTTAGTCAAAGACGTATTAGGGGCAGAAACAGGAGTCAAGAGGAATAAAGGTAGACTTAGGTGGAGGTGATTGTCCAACCAGTCTTAAGACTGACGACCTTATAATGATGATGATTTAATACATGTAATAAATGCCTAAGTGAAGAGAGACATAAGCAGCAAATTAGCAGGACTACACTTGATTTGAAGTACTCATATTGTTCAACACATTTCTTAGGACATATTCTGAGGGATATTTAAGGGAATACTGTCACTAAGTGAAGCTTTTTTTTCCTTTTTTTTTTTGGAATTCTTCGCCTATTTTAGAATGAACGAGCCGCCTTTGCCATTTTAACAAGTCCTATTAGTGTTAATTAATGTCTTAATATTGTACATTTGACATTTCATTTCTGTGTTAATAATAAAATAATCCCACGCACTTAAACTAACTTAAGAAACTTTGTTAATCGAATAGACTAAAACAAACAATTTCATCGAATTTATAGATAGGAACTTCTACTCTTTTCTATGCTTGTTCGTATTGTTGTTTTTCTTGTTAATTAAGGAAACCGTTAAGTTAAAAAGTACACATTCCCTGCCTGGATTTAAGTCTTTCTTAGACAGTATATATATATATTGAAAACGAAGGCGGATAATCAGTTACCTGGATGCATAGGTCGTCAGAATTAAGTTAGAAATTTTTACAGAAGTTTTTGTTAATTGTCCAATCATTTGACGAAACGGTACAAAAAAGGTTCAACTACGTGGTTTAAGACATTTTATTTGTTCTTCCAATTCCGAAAGCATTATTAAATTAGGTGACATTTGAGCAGAATCAACACGTCAAAAGATTGGTGATTTTTAATCTAAAATAATTATTTTGTCTTGTAAATCTACCAGCACCATACATTTGTATATAGTGATAATGAATTGTAGAATATGATAATATAACAATTTCCTTAAAATATTGCGTAATTGTTTTCGTATTAAATCATATTAAAACATCATCACGAATTGGATTACATAATAATAAGAGTACTTAATGAAAGTTCACTGTTGGCCTTTAATAAAGGGGAAACCCCAATTTGTGTTTAGTCATTAGTGATGTCTAGGCCGTTTATGATTGCTTGGTTTACTTCTATTATAAAATTTCCTAAAGATCAAATCGCTTGCCTCCAACTTACGTATGTAATAACTTTACATTGTTGCAATCAAAGGAATATAAAAAAACTTATTAAGTGCATACGCAAAATAAGGGCAAGAGACTTGATCTCTAGGAAATTTTAGAAATAAATCAAGCAATCGTAACTGATGAGTAATAGAATAATCACCAATCAGAGTTTGGAGTTTCCCCTTAATTGAAAGCTATATAACAGATAACATTATAAACTTATTGGAGTCATTTCTGGTTGTACAACAAAGTGAAACTAATCAAGTGTTTTATTTATTATTGGATTGAACTAATCACATAATAATGCATAGTGAAAATAAGAACACGCTCATATAGTATTAAAAAACATTCGTACCTTTCCTAATTTTATAAGATTAAAGTTCTGGTATATGTATAGGGTTGTTCGGAAAGTCATTTCGTTTTTTCCCGACAGAGGATTTAATTGTATTATTTTGCACCCAACTTCACATTTAAGCCGTATAATTTTTATATGCTTTGAGAGCTCATATAGCAAGGCTTGTGTGTGAAAAATTCCAATTAATTCTACGCAGTAGTTTTTGGTTGGTGCCCTTTTAAATATGGAGAGCGATAAGCAGCATTTTCGACATATCTTACTGTTTTACTACAGAAAGGGTAAAAATGCTGTTCAAGCCAGAAAGAAATTGACTGATGTGTATGGAGAAGGTGTGTTGACAGTACGCCAGTGCCAGAACTGGTTCGCTAAATTTCGATCCGGCAATTTTGATGTCGAAGATGCACCACGTTCGGGAAGGCCGGTTGAAGCTGATAAAGACGCGATAAAGGCATTAGTTGATGTGAACCGGCGAATAACAACACGTGAGATCGGATTGAGGTTAAATTTATCAAATTCAACAGTTTATGACCACTTGAAAGGCCTGGGATTATCCTCGAAGCTCGATGTATGGGTTCCCCATGTTCTCACAGAGAGAAATCTGTGTCGCCGCATTGACGTCTGCGATTCGCTTCTCAAACGTCACGAAAATGATCCGTTTTTGAAGCGCATCATCACTGGGGACGAAAAATGGGTTGTATACAACAACGTCAAACGCAAGAGGTCATGGAGCAAAAAAGATGAACCGGCTCAAACCATTTCCAAAGCCGATATTCACCAAAAAAAGGTGATGCTGTCTGTTTGGTGGGATTTTAAAGGAATCGTTTTTTTTGAGCTTTTACCGGATAACACAACGATTAATTCGGAAGTCTACTGTCATCAGCTGGACAAACTGAATGATGCACTTCAACAGAAAAGGTCAGAACTAATCAACAGGAAAGGTGTAGTGTTTCACCAAGACAACGCGAGACCTCACACAAGTTTGGTCACTCGCCAAAAGCTTTTACAGCTTGAATGGGATACAATGCTACACCCACCATATTCTCCAGACCTGGCACCATCGGATTATTATTTGTTCCGGTCACTCCAAAATTTTTTAGACGGTAAAACCTTCACCTCAAATGAGGAGGTCAAAAACCTCCTCGATCAGTTTTTTGCCAGCAAAGACCAAAAATTTTATGAGCGTGGAATTATGCTACTACCAGAAAGATGGCAAAAGGTGTTGGACCAGAACGGTCAATATATAATTTAATAAAGTATTTGTTTATTATACGAAAACTGTCTTTCATTTCCACAAAAAAAAACGAAATGACTTTCCGAACAACCCTATATGTATGTATATATATAGTATGAAAAAACATTCATACCTTTCCTAATTTTTATAACATTAAAGTTCTGGTATATGTAGTACCACATGTCAAAATATAAACCGCTTCCTCGGATACTAGTTAAGTCTACTAGACTTTATTCCATGGGCTTTTGAGGTCACCAAAGCATAGCGCCCTCGGACAAAGGCATACATGCGCAGTTGGCAGTTGATGGCAAACGTTCAAACTCAATAAAATTACAATGGCAAGTATCTTCTTTTTTGTTTGTTAATGACAATCTGTTTCCTATCAATTAAGTGTGAATGTATTTTCTGCTTACAATGTCACTGATCTTCTTAGAATTCAATAAAAACGCGTAAGAAAGTTCGAAAAATGAAAAGCATAACTAGAGAACTTAAGACCCAATAGGTGTAAAGCATTAAGCTTTCAATTCGTCGCTGCTTCTTTATTATCCCTTCGAATAAGAATTACTGATGAAGCAGTTGATAGCAAGCAGTTAATCAAAATGTTCAATAGTGAAACAACTTTATGCCAAAACAATGAGAGGTTTATCTTTATTAATAAGAAAAAAGAAGACCTTTGAAGCAAATAGCTCGCTCGTTGAGTTGTTGATGATGTCGTCCACAAAACATTAAAGTTGAAAATGTTGAAAAATGGAATTTAATTTTTACGTTTTATATCGTCGCGTTTCTACATTGATGTCTTAAAAAAGGCATTTTGGCATTAAACCTTATCAACTGATTTCAGTTTGTTTAGACGTAGGGTGGAATATTCCATAGATATTCCCAGAAAGTAGATTAATTTTAAACACTTTTCCAATAATTACTGCTATTAAGTTTACCGCGTTTAATCCAGTAATAAATAATGTACCTGAGTAGGAAGAAAATTATTTTATACTTTATTACTTGTACTAAAAATATGATAGATAACGTTGCCTAAAAGAATGACGTACCTAAACATAAAAATGGAACTTATTAATGAGAGACGTACGGATGGTATTAATTGTTAAAGAGATTGAAAATTTTCTAACAACAATGTTACTTTTTAAAGTTATAGAAACATTGATACATCCCGATTTTCCGATACATTTATGCAGAGATGTAGTCACAGGGAGTTTAGGGGTTCAAACAACAAGCAAAAGTTGATTGATTGTTGTAAACTCATTAAAATTAGCAAACCTAACATGATAGCAACCTAAATCACATCTCAATTACAAATTTTATTGTCTACGATTTACTACATATGCCATTGACTATTCTCGATACATGTTTCAGAAGAATTTTGCATTAAAATAGAAAACTCATAGTTAGTTTTGATTAAGAATAACGTATACTATGTGATCTACAAGTTGATGCCGTTCAAAATGAACTCCCATACGCTAATTGTTTCAAATTATTTTGCGTTTTAGTTTTCACATAATAAAAAAAAATAATGTCATCGAAAGAAGTTCGTGAGTACTTTTTCATTTTTGATTAATAAGTGCACAATTACAACACATTATCATTGTAAACAGCGAAGAATTAAGTGCATCTTTCTACAATTTTATCAAGCGAATGGATGACCTTACACGCTTGGTAAATATTTTATTATTTTCAAAACAGTCCAAATTTCCTACATCTATTAAGATTGCCTCCATTTGTCGATAAATATTCGAGAAACTTGAACTTAAATTCAGCTCAGTATAAACAATTATTTTTATTTAACGCTTTCATTTTCCATTAGAATACTCGTAAGATAAAGGCTTAAAACTAAACTAAAGTTACCATTTGTGAAATAGTTTACAGTGCAGTAAAGTTCTTATGTAGAGTCTAAACCGAATGCTATTATAGCATCAACCGAGTCCTGTAAGAGCCTGAACCGAGTCCGTTAGGAGTTGTAACCGAGTGCATTAGGAGTCTAAACCGAGTCCCCACCATTAATTTACGCTTACGTCAAAACTTTAACTACAAAATTCATTTATTAACGCAACATAATAATTCGAACATATAATATACTTTTGTTTGTCATAATTATTATNGTTCACAAGAGTAAAAGTAAACTTACTTCCCAGTTGTTTAGCCATAAATATATGAATTTATCGTTTTAATTAAAAGGTATCTAGTAGATATTATATTTGCATATGAACTTTATCTTCTTAATCTGTTTACATTACACTTGATTTTCTTAATGCTTTATTTATGACTATTTCTCTCTAATATTAATATGAAAAGTTTGGTTTCTATTCTATACAGTCAAATATTTATTTTATTTAAAAAATGAATTGCTCGTTATTTTTAAGCCAGGTAATAAAAAGTTTCAAGGTGCTTGTTGAAATGAACTTAATAAAATTAAAAAAACTTTTAGGTGCAAATTTTAATGCACGCTCAACAAATAAAACTAAATGAAGCAGATCCAAATGATGATAAAAATATGTACAACTGGCTAAGAAATAAAAAATACGATTTAACTTGGATTTCTTTGAGGCACGAATTTCTAATAAGACAAGCCCTTACAAAGGTATGATGCACTTTTGTTGTTACTTTCGTACCTTCAATATGTTTAGATTTTCTAATATTTTTTGCGCTTTTTGTAGATATCCTCAGATCAACAGACTGCAGTTATTAAAGAACTAGTAAATTACACTGAAAGTAATGAGAATTTAGATCCATCAAGGATTCCAGAAATATGCTTAGACATATTAAACAAGACCATCACTTCTGAGATAGTGCAAACAGAAAGCTTAAGACGTGCCAGCACATTCAGAAGAAGTATCCGGATGTCTATAAGATCCAATAGAGTCTCTCCAAGTACTTTAATGATGCGTACTGATCAAAACAACGAGAAGAAATCGGTAACATTTTGTGAAAATCCTAAAATTTATTCTATATACAACTAAAAAGGGGGAAAACGTTCACACCAATCTAAAATCTCTAATTTTCTTTGTAGTTACTTAATTAGAGTTGTAAAATTTACTGTATATTGGGTTGTCTATATGTCACATTACAAATTGTAGTTTAATAAAAAAAAGGAATAGCAATTAACATCCCTAGCTGAGTCTAAATGGTAAAATATGATTTAAAGATAAAAGTTCATCAATCTACGTAAATAAAGACAGATATATAGGTCAATCATAGTCATTGTTTTAAATTGTACCGGCGCCTCCACCAAAATTTTCAATGACATTTTTTAATAATTGCTAATAATTATTAATATATATCATTACTAATGTCTTATTTTCGACATTTAATGGATAATTTACATGATTAATCGTCCACAAGTCCACAAAGCTCATACATTCAAAAATTACTTTGTAATATAAAACTTTCTTCTCTTTCTGGTTCATTCAACTTTCCATTAAAAACTGATTATTTACGCATTCAACACGTGACACATCATACAGCATACAGGTACCTAAATGTCTGTTGTATTTTAATTCGAAATTGTAAAATACTCAAAGTTAAAAAATCTGATTGATGAATAAAACTGCATCAGTTGAAGTCTTGTTGCATATGTAATTGGATGCGATGAATTACAGCGAATGCTAGCGTATAAATTTGAATTGAAAGTAAAATTAGGTTACTGAAGGATAATTAGGACTATATATCATAAGTCGGTGTGTAAGTTTTCAAAATTTAAGGCGTAATAATAAATCTTTGGGTAACTTCTTGGGACATGATTAAACTTAAATGTAAACAAACAAATTTTCATTATTTCCGAAAGGGTGGAGATGCCGGGAAATTCAATAAATATTTTCACAAAAATACTTCTAATTTAATAGAGATAGCGAGTATATTATTTATGTTATACTAGCGACCCGCCCCAGCTTCGCACGGGTACAATGCTAATACTAAATATGTATAGTTTTGTTTTGTTTAGATTATTATCGAGAAGGGGAAATCTTCAAAAGATAAGATAAGTCTGTAATATCTTCGAAAATATTCATTTAAAGTACATGCTGTAAAGGGCCATATTGATCTAGATTAAATGCACAATGTATTTAAAAGTACTTAATTGGATAAGGATTAATGCTGTATTGCTTAAAATCGCTTCGTAAATAAGCCATTATTTCTCGTAAAAAGTAAAGGATAAAAAATGGTTATTGTGGGTTATCCCTAAGAGATAGA
>NW_020442466.1:3959433-3990808 GCF_000699045.2 Agrilus planipennis
GACTTTTTTGTAGACCCTTTTAAGATGTACAATATTGTAGTACATTATTTTGATCTATCTCGTAGGGTTCAGCCAGCGTTTGCAATGTAAGCGCAAAAAATGTGTTTATTTACGACATCACATTAGAAACCTCTAAAATTATCAGTGTTTTCCTACTATATTATGCATGTATTATACATATAAACCTTTCTCTTGAATCACTCTATCTTTTAAAAAAAACCGCATCAAAATCCGTTGCGTAGTTTTAAAGATTTAAGCATACAAAGCAAACAGACAGCGGGAAAGCGACTTTGTTTTATACTATGTAGTGATGAATACTATCGCAATCTAGTTAGCAATAAGATATTTTTTAATACATAAAAAATATGGGATATGAAACGTTTGCTTTGTCTAACTTTCCCTTAATACAATTTCTTAAAACCAGTGCCGTCTTCAGGGGGGTTTAGGGGGCTACAATTATGATCGCTGTAGTTAAAAGTCTTCATAACACTAATTTTTTTAATAAGGGGTCAATCATAAATACGTTCGCAAATAAGGGAGAGAGAAGAGTATTTCTTATGGTGACCAAATTTGACAAGGGAGTACGAGGAGGGGGTCTAAGGAAATGTAGTGTTCGCAGTTCTTAAATTTTATTTAAATTTTTTTCTTAAGTTTTTATTACGACAGTTATTCTCAATGATGTTTTTAACCACAATAAATCGTTTATAAGGGTGATTAGCTTTTGTGACGTAATATTTGTTAGGGGGGTCGCTAAAAGTGTGACGAAAGGGTCCAAAAAGATGAAATTCCTGAAACCGGCACTGCTTGAGCCACCTTGATATATATATATAAAGCTTACGAAAATGTTAACTTCCTATTATACTAATGGGATATGCTATAAAGGACCTTTGTTCCTATTTTTTTTCTAACTGTTACATCTTTACGAAATTGTCCTCTATATTAAGTTATTTACGAAAGTAATTGTTACCTACGTTATTTTGTTTATTTGAGTTCTCTTGCCGACCTTATTCTTTAATTAGATCCAAATAAAATCTCCTAAATATGCTGGAACATTATCCCGTGTTATTTTTAAGATTCTACTCTCAATCTTCATTTAAGATAAATTCGTTGTCAACGCGAATTTATTTTAAAAAAGACTTAAATATTTAGTACTGCTAAGTGTAGTATTTCATATATGTCGAAAGGATCTTCAAAATACTTAAATATATTAAAAGCTGCAGTTAGCGGTAAATTTTCATAGATGGCGTTATACTACCAATAGCTCGATTAATAAATCGAGTATAGCATGAAGCAATAGTTAGTTATCGAAACCGCTTGTAACTTCTAAATTAGGATAAACTGTTGTTCATAAACCTATTTTTCTAGGACATGTTGCAGTGTTTCCTCCTCCTGGTTCTAATTTTATATATTTTAATATTCGTTTTTCCCAAATCCCGTTTGACAAAATTAGAACATGTTACATACCTCCCTCGCGCCAAAAAGAGTCGGCGTCATTAAAATTACAAATTTTGTTAAGATGACAGTTTATATGTATATTTCTAATTTAACGTGGGTGTAGCTACGTGCTGATGGTGNTAAATAATTATAGATATTATTAATAGCTTAGCTAAGTAGTAACAAGACAACATGTGCAAAGACACGATAGATAGTAGAAGTAGAATTTATGCAATAAAATAAAAAAAATTAAAAACATAGGAAAGAGTGTTTATTACAGCGAACAATAATAATAATAATAGTAATAATGGACGACAGAACAAGTATGCTTGTGTGTGTTTTATTTTATTTTTTTTTTTTTTTTTAATCGATGATACTCAGTAGAACTTTCTTGTAATCT
Organism: Agrilus planipennis; assembly: GCF_000699045.2. Taxonomy (NCBI): domain Eukaryota; kingdom Metazoa; phylum Arthropoda; class Insecta; order Coleoptera; family Buprestidae; genus Agrilus; species Agrilus planipennis. The sequence goes on from NW_020442466.1 coordinate 3,961,268, forward strand.
CCCGATGTGTCGCCCTGCGAAAGGTACAATTATTAGTTAAAAAAAGCGTGTCATGCAATTGTTAAGAGCCAGAGTTTCTCGCAGCAATAGAAACGAACCGCAATTCGGGCTTCTTTTATAAAAATAATTTGTATATGTTGTCTTTAAGACAGATAAACCGGTGAAAAAAGGTATTCGATCACCAGAGAATTGAACCCCAATCGCTTACGACCGGACGAACATTAATTAAATTTGCACCCAGTTAACTTCAGCTACGAGGACCGCCCGAGTTCAAGTCCCGGCCGATGCAATTCTGTTTTTCGTATACCAATCACAGACGATTTTTAGTTTAATTAATTACTCTAACGATAAGTACCACAAATTCTACTCTACCAACAATAATTATGCATTATAAATAACGTCTATTAATTAATTAATTAATTAATGTGCTTTCATGCTCGCCGCTACGAGAAACACTAGTCATTTATTACTAAACATTTTAAAAATGACTAGCGGGTGCATTGCGATTAATTTTCGTGAAGGAATTAAGTTTTTATTTTTTTTGAAGTGACATAATAATTAAACCAAAAACGATTACATGCAGGGTTAATTTTTATGTTAAGAGTTGCTAGTATGACACAAAAACCATTAAAACATCAAAATTTTTGTCAAGTGAAAAATAATTTTGTAAATTTTACTTGAAATGATTTAGCACACTTAGGTCACTTTTCCATACGAAAGGAAACGGTAAAAAAAATCGAAGTGATTTTGTAATTAATTAAACATAAACGTTCACCTGCACGAATAATTTGAAAATTTGTCAAATACGAATTACGATGGAGACGACGAACTGTAATAACATTAGTAAATACCTAAACCAAGAACCAAACAAACACCAAAGACCTAATGTGTTTGATGCACCCACCATCAAAAGCATGAAAACGTAAAGAAAATTATAATAAAAAGTAAAATCTACTTACGGTGATCCAATCTTCAAGCGATTTTCCATACTTGTCGGCGAATGCCTGCTTGATGTCTCCCAAATCGATTTCAGATCTTGATACGATTATACGGATGAGAGTTTTGTCTTTGGTACCTAACCCAGCCATGGCGTCGTGCAAACGTTCGGCGAAATAGCCCACTTTGCTTTTTACACATTTTACTAGAAAAAGAAAATAAAATATTACTTCAGCACGCAAAAAAGAATGAAAAATAACGAAAAAAAACTACACCATAAGATTCTTTATGAAATTACGAGACATTTTTTCCTTTGCAGTTTTTCAATCCGACTCGTAATAGTCGAGTAATCAACGATTGAAGATTAGCCAATAAGAGCACACTTTCTTTGCTGCAAGTAGAAGTGCAACCATTGCAACCTGCACTTGCAGCGCGCATCGATTGGTCTAACTTTAATCGTTGATTACTCGAAAATTACGCGTCCGATCGAAAAACTGCAAAGGAAAAAGTTTCTTAGAATTTCTTAAATAATCTAATGGCAGTTTTTTTACGAATCTTTTGTTGCTTACCAATTCCAAGTAGACCTTTCTGCACGCTTCCTGAGAATTCCTTTTTAATAACTTCTTCAATATCTTTCCCTGTCAGTCTTTCGTATTCGGCAAATGTTTGCCTTAATTGCTGGTAACTTCTTGTGACCAGGATCTTGTTAAATTCGGATTCTTCAGTGCCCCATTTTGCTTCGCCAGCTTTGATTAGGGCTTCGGCATCGGCTGTCGCCTGGGCTTCGTTTACACCTTGATTTTCATCACGGTTTCCCTGCAAATAAGAAAATTCGTCGGTCAGAAAAACAACATCGTCAAAAGAAAAAATCAAAAAATAAAGTTATTACCTGGGCCAACGAAACCAGGAGGCGTTTGAAATGACCAGATGTGTCGCCCTTTAAATCAGACTCGAGGGGTTTTCCGTACACTGAAAATAATTTAAAAATCAGTACCTAAACGTACCAAAAATAGAAATACAATAAAAAGTGACGTCATTATTTATAAACGCATTCTCGTAGCAAATATTTTTTGGATGACTTCATACGTCTCGTTCACGTACAAGCGTGACCTGGAAAGGCCAAATTAAAAGGTCAAATTCTGCGGAACTGTTTCTTTGTTTTGGCGAAGGCGCTGTCTTGATCGTTGTTTGGAAACATAGTAGATTTTTTAATTCTAATAGAATTAAGTAAATGTTTTATTCGTAGTAGATCCAAAAGGAAGATAATCTTTCCCAAAATAGTTAATGTTTAGTAACCATTTTACGTTTTGTAAATACAACTATAAATTTTATTATTTCTGATTAATCTAGGACTACACTACATTAATTCTATTTTTATAAATCCACAAAAAATTCTGCCATCAAATCTTTCGATATTTTAACAAGACTCTGGCATGAATCCAAGTTGTTCATTAATTAAAACATGTAGAATGATTTGTTGACATATTTTGTTTCAAAACAACAATTAATAATGAAAATGTTTCGGTTCATATTGTGTTTTCTCTTTGTACAAAATAATTACAAACAATTTTACCGACGGTATTTATTGTGAACCAACAAAAGAACCTTGATAGTGCCACCTATTTCGCAGGAAATCAAACCCACCAAATGGATAACAAAATAATCGTTCAACAGTGAATAATCGTTATTAAAAACCTGTATAAAATTTATTTAATATTGTCGTAAACAATTTATGTAGAACAGTATGACTAATTAGTTTCGAACTCGTCACAAAAATTGTCACTATCGCATCCAATTAAACATAAAATCGTTAATTGGATAATAACTATATTTAGATAAAAACTAGAAACAAAATGATTTAGGTTTACTTTAAAATTGCTCATTAAAGTCCAAAGTTAAACACAATTAAAAAGTCAAGTAAATATAACTTACTTTGCTCATAAAACTGGGCGATGGTTTTGATTCCATAGTTCGAAAGTGTACACAAGATCTCAATTATGGCTTCTTCGTCAGTTCCCAATCCGGCAACAGCATCGTGAAGTTCCTTGGCATAAAATTGGGGTAGGGGTGTCATTAAAGCCACAATAACGTCTTCGAACTTTCCCCCTAGTTCACTTTTCAATTCAGAAATCAGATCTTTGCCATATGATGTTTTAAACGTTTCTGCTATTTCGAGTCTTTGAACGATTCCCCTTCTTGCAAGAACGTCAATAATGGCCCTCTCGTCGGTACCAAATCCTTTCATAGCTTTTCGAAGGGTTGCAGCATCGGCAACAGGGTCGAAAGGATCGGCAGGGTAGACTGTGGGAGTACACTACAACAGAGAAAACAAAAAATCGACCAATTATTTTATAACAGGCCTCGTATAACGCAAATTTAAGTATTTTTACATGAAAAAAAACTCAACCTTGAACATTTCACAAGTGACATTGAAGGAATACTCTAAAAATTATTCTTTTAAGAATACACTACACTCTCGCTCTTATAAACTGCGAAAAACAATTTTATCTTTACTTGTTAACACCAGTTAATACGATAGCAATAAACAAGCAAAATTATTTTATGATTCACTGTACTCAAATAGCAATAATAATAATAATAATAATTATAATTTGGAACAAATGCTTTTCGTAAAAACGTTAATTGTATGCTAAATAATTTTCCCGGTACTACAACATCATCATAAATTAATTTTTCTAATCTATTTCAAATAATAGACATATTCATTGTGATTGTAAAACATTTTTATCTGTATNTCTTATTTCTTGTTTTGTTACCATTTATGGTACCTACCATTTCTAGCTTATGTTAAAAGAAAATTAGGAGTCCAATAAAATAATTATCATTATTTTATTGAGGAAAACATCCAGTTCCATTTTATTTTAAAAATTGTATTACTTATAACTTCTATTATCGGTAACAAATATTTTCGTCGCAGAGTACCCAACTTTGGTGAACTACGAGACCTATTTAACTAACAATGTTACACTTTTAGAATCTTATTTCTTGTTTTGTTACCATTTATGGTACCTACCATTTCTAGCTTATGTTAAAAGAAAATTAGGAGTCCAATAAAATAATTATCATTATTTTATTGAGGAAAACATCCAGTTCCATTTTATTTTAAAAATTGTATTACTTATAACTTCTATTATCGGTAACAAATATTTTCGTCGCAGAGTACCCAACTTTGGTGAACTACGAGACCTATTTAACTAACAATGTTACACTTTTAGAATCTTATTTCTTGTTTTGTTACCATTTATGGTACCTACCATTTCTAGCTTATGTTAAAAGAAAATTAGGAGTCCAATAAAATAATTATCATTATTTTATTGAGGAAAACATCCAGTTCCATTTTATTTTAAAAATTGTATTACTTATAACTTCTATTATCGGTAACAAATATTTTCGTCGCAGAGTACCCAACTTTGGTGAACTACGAGACCTATTTAACTAACAATGTTACACTTTTAGAATCTTATTTCTTGTTTTGTTACCATTTATGGTACCTACCATTTCTAGCTTATGTTAAAAGAAAATTAGGAGTCCAATAAAATAATTATCATTATTTTATTGAGGAAAACATCCAGTTCCATTTTATTTTAAAAATTGTATTACTTATAACTTCTATTATCGGTAACAAATATTTTCGTCGCAGAGTACCCAACTTTGGTGAACTACGAGACCTATTTAACTAACAATGTTACACTTTTACCATCTTATTTCTTGTTTTGTTACCATTTATAGTACCTACCATTTCTAACTTATGTTAAACGAAAATTAGGAGTCGAATAAAATAATTATCATTATTTTATTAACGAAAACATCCGGTTCCATTTTATTTTAAGAATTTTACTACTTGTATCTTCTATTATCGATAACTTAAATATTTTTGTCGCAGAGTACCCAACTTTGGTAACTTATGAGACCTATTTAACAAGCAGTGTTGCACTTCTACCAAATTCTACATTAAACGAGGTGATAGAAAATGAATAATAAAAGTATTAAAAGTTAGGAAACTCACCTTAAAAGGGTAGTACTGTTGGTTTGCCATTTTGAACTATTCTTCAATGAAACTAATGCTGCAATTGTGAATAAAAAACCAATTATTACTAACGATAGGTGAGGTCGCACAATCCACTCTTAGTAACAAACTGTTTAATGAGTAACTGTAGGTATTAGTATAAATTTTATAGCATAATATGCACGTTAAAAAACAGTTCTATACTATTCCCCTCACTACAAAACAACTAAATACATCACCGCGCTGATTTTATAATGAATCGATGACATCATTTCTCATGAGTAGGTCTATGTAACATACATTTAACAGTTCGGGGACAAAACATGATTCATTTCATTAATACCAAGAAAGATTTTTCATTTTTACCAAATTATCTGTTTCTGTATTTATTATGTAAAATGTTAATTTTGCAAACGCGGTTATACAATTCCGATAATATCCTCGATCAATAAGTATTAGGTAGGTGTGTAGAGGAGGCAAATTTATTGTCCTCACAGGCAAATGATAAAACAATCGAAGGTCTCAAAAACAATTGCAATATTAATTAATAAATATTTTTCTAAAATGGAGTCTTCAAAATGATAAGGCTGATATATTAACATTTTATTGATAAAATTCTTTTACTAATCGCTCTAATTAAGTAATTTTAATTGTATGAAAGATAAAAAACTTTCCACACCATGATTTTCCGGTAAATACTTGCTTACAGTTTACATGAAACCACTCCCTTTCCTTCATATTATCATCTCTAAAAATAGGCCCACGAAAATATGTACCTACTCCTTTCTAATAGGCCCACAAAATTTTCTACCCAACAATAGTAAAAAAATGAAAAAAATATGTTTTATACCTATCTAAAATAAAAAGAGGTCAAACAAATTTGCTTTCAAAAAATCACACAGCGGTCAAGAGTCAACTTACACACACACACACACATGCATGTTAAATTCTGAAACCCTAAATATATAAATTTAAATTTAGAAATGGGCCCAATTGGTCACACCCTTTACAAATTGCTCGCGATATATTTCAATTTTATCTCAAATGGGAATGGAAAATTGCTTATTCTACTTACATTTTCCTCGTAACTGGCACAGGTTGTACGACAGCTATGTGTGTTCAAAAGCAGCAACACCCAACTAATGTATGACCCAACAACCAACTTAATATGTTGAGAGAAGCCGGCTTGAGAAAACCAACGAAAAGTAAACGCGGTTCTTGCCTGTACGCTGGGTAAACTTTACGTTAAATTGTACAAAAGGCAAGGTTGTGAGCTCCAACAAGAGTTTTACTTTGCTTTTGCTTTGCTTCGCTTTACTCCTCGTCCTCGATGCACATTCCTTCTCTGACTATCGAGTAAAAAATAACCATGTCAAGGTTGTCTTATTAAACAAAAAAATCGCTCTGCGAAAATTTTTCATTAACTTGTAAGCGATCACGATAAAAATTTATAAAGGAAGAGCTTTTCCAAAAGAATTTGTAGGTACTTTTGTCAATTTTGACTTAAAGCGACTAAATAATGTCGGAGAGAAAAGGTGAAACATCAAATAAAATCAATATCCAGGACTTTAAAGCTAAAAGCTTCTAAAAGGACTAAAGCTTTTTTGATCGTCTTGATTTAGTCATTCTTAGAAAACAGAACTTTTCTTTATTTTATCTTTTTTTACTGTTTAGGACTTTATAAAATTCATATTATACTTCTCATAGGCTAGATTATAATCGTCATTATTTTTTTTCTGCCCTTTTAAATTCAATATTTTCCTTTTCATGGACTAGATAATAATTTTAATTCTTTAATTCCCGAATTTAATTGCTTATCGATATTTTACTTTTCATTGGTTCTGTTTGGCAAAATTCGATTTAATTTTAATATTATATATAAAAGGAAATTATGAATGCAGTCAGCACGGTGCAAAGTCGTATTACGTAAGTGAATGTTAGTATCAACAATTTCTTATCCTGCAGTGTACGATGTGTTGCATACCTATTTACAAACGATTCCTTTAAATTTTAATCATTGATTATTATACATCTATTNATTACTATACATCTATTAAAAAACCATAATGGCCGACATCAGTAACAATGCGACAACAATTGAAAAAGAATGATGGCCGACAACAGCAACAATTAGAAAAGAATGATGGCCGACAACTGCAACAATTAAAAAAGAATGATGGCCGACAACAGCAACAATTAGAAAAGAATGATGGCCGACACTACGTCATAATATTGTTCACAAAAGTGAATTTCGACCACTCGAAGCAATGGAGCTAACAATTTCGAGCTTACAGTGACTAATAGTGGGGAAAAACTAGTTTAGTATAATAATTCTTTTAGACTGATTCAATTTTATGGTAAGAGTTACGCGATTTTGAGTTTTTTGCACATATAGACACATGTACCTACTTCTCATTTGATGCTCACAAAATGCAAAAATTTCACTTAAGTATTTTAATTATACATGCGTGAGCTGGAAGACAAGTCGTTCCGCACCCTTTTTCAATGAGCGTAAAATTCCTAAACCTTTAATTAACTATGTGGTAAATGTACGTTCGACCAAACAAATTGCTATTAAGTATATACGTTTCCCTAATATTGGAGAAAACGCTGTTGAAAATGAAAAAATTACGCAAGAAAATTTCAATACTCGGTATATTGTTGGAAGTAAATTATTATAAAAACAATAACGTTAACATATGTTTGTAGCAAAATAACCAGAATCCACAGATGAAATATTTGCATAAATGTACAAAAGAAATACCCGTGTAAATGACCTACAAAAGTTACTATAATTATATGTATATATGGTAGCAAAAAAGAAAAAAAACATGCAAAACTTTATTTTTTTATATATATGTATATATAAATAAAAGACACGTCTCCAAATTACAATTATATACTGCACGTTGTTGTTGTTGTTATATCTCGTTTATCCTTCCAAATATTTATTTAATTTAAAGAACAAAAACAAGCAATTTACTCCTCCAAGAAGAAATAATTTCCTGACCGTTTTTGTTCAACATCTTTGACGGATTCGAGTTTGTTGATTCTCGGTCTGAAGTTGTTCGGATCCCTTCGAAAAGTGATTCCCAGCAACTCCAGGAATTTATTCATGCCCGCTAGTAACGTTTGGGGGGTATGGGCAATGGTATTGACCGACGGTGTACCCTCGAAAACGATAACACGGTCCGCCAAGTAAGTTGCCATTATAAAGTCGTGTTCCACCACGAAACCCGTCTTTTTCGCATGTAAAATAAATCTGTAACACACAATTACAATTATTATCAATTTTCTTCATAATACAACTATTACATCGTTCGCAGATAACGTGATTATCAAGCGACACACACATTTTACACATGTTTTGTTTTCATGTGTAAAATTATTGTACATTCCAAATTCCATTATTTGTTTTTAATAAAATAAGAAATATTTAACTATTACGATCGTTGGCCTCAGTACGGCCCTTATATCTGCGCTCGACACACAACCCTTCATTATTACTAACCTTTTTATTACTTTGGCAGCAACAAGACGTTGTTCAGAATCCAAATAAGCACTTGGCTCATCAACAAGGTAAACATCAGCTGGTTTACCCAAACACAACACCATGGCTACTCTCTGGAGCTCACCACCAGATAAATTTTGCACCTCCTGATCCATTATGTCATCTATTCGCAGAGGTTTCATCACATCAGTGATAAACTGAGGATGAACATAAGCATCTCGAATTTTTTCGTGAAGCAACTGCTGAACAAGCCCCTGGGACTTTGGACTTATCTTCTGAGGTTTGTAACTTATATGTAGTTGTGGCAATTCCCCTAATATTAATATAAGTAAGTGAACAAATTATTTCAAAAAGGAAAACGTTGCAAATAAGAAGTAAAATTACCTGAACCATCATCTGGTTGCAAATTTCCTGCTAACATTCTAATAAAAGTAGTTTTCCCAGTACCATTTTCTCCTAATAAAACTAAAATTTCGGAATCAGAGAACTGGCCCTTTTCCACCTGTAATCTAAACGAGCCCATCGTTTTAACCATTGCAGGATACTCATAGTGGCTTATACGTTTCACTTCCTCCTCTGCTGCAGAGTCTGACACCTTAAATACCAAAGATTCGTCTCTAAATCTTAAATTTTCTGTCGGAACGAAGCCATCCAAAAATATATTGATACCTGTCATAAAAAAAATATAATTTGAAATAACTTATCAAAAATTATTCTTAAAAATCTAAATTTAACTTTTTTTTGCAAAAACAGAATTCCTTACTCAATACAAAACAAATATAACTTGTGGTGATTCTAAATTAGATTTTGATAGCAAATTGTATTTTAAATTCAAAAATTGTTTAAAATACCTTCACGAACAGAGAAAGGCATAGTAACAACTCCATAAGCACCTGGTACCCCATATAAACAGCAAATAAAGTCTGATAAGTAATCAAGAACACTCAAGTCGTGTTCAACAACAATAATAAATCTGAAAAATATAAATATATTAAAAAACAAAATTAAAATTAAAAAGTATCAATTACTTATCAGGGTGAAGCAATGATCTAATAGTCCTGGCAGCATTCAACCTTTGCTTAACATCAAGATAAGATGAAGGCTCATCAAACATAAAAATGTCACCATTTTGAATGCATACCATTGCACAAGCAAATCTTTGCAGTTCCCCTCCAGATAAAGCAGAAATTTCACGATCTGTGATGTTCTTTAGATCTAAAACATGACAGAAAAATACTACTAACTCTGCTACAGTTAGGAAAAAAGTACCAAGCATATCACAAATATCTTCCAGATTATTCATTTCAGATTTCTTGTTCAAAAGTTGTGTTACTGTCCCTTTCACAGCCTTAGGTATCTGATCAACATACTGTGGTTTTATCAATGCTTTCAAGTCATCCTCTAAAATTTTGGTAAAATAGTTTTGCAACTCAGAGCCACGGAAATGGTTCAGAATTTCTGTCCAGTCAGGGGGATCCTAGATGCCATAAGATGCTTATTATAACAAATAAAATAAATTAAAAGATAACTAACCTGAAAACGACCCAAATTAGGTTTCTGTTTTCCTGCTAAAATCTTCAGAGCAGTTGACTTTCCTATACCATTGGTCCCCACTAATCCTAGGACTTCTCCAGGTCTTGGAATTGGCAATCGATGTAACTTAAAGGAGTTCTTGCCATATCTATGAGTAGTGTCTCTTTCCAAATTACTAGGTAAATTTATAATTGTAATAGCTTCAAAAGGACATTTCTTAAAAAAAGATGAAATTAGCATCAATTTAATGTTTAAAAGCTTTGCTTTTCTAAACTTAACATAAGTTAACTTACTTTGACACATATACCACATCCTATGCACAATTCTTCCGAAATAGAAGCTATTTTACTATTAGGACTAACTTCTATGCAGAGCTTTCCCATCCTAACAACTGGACATGACTTCTTGCATTCCTGCCGGCATCGTTTGGGCTTACACTTATCAGCGTTAACGATTGCTATCCTAGTTAATTTATCTGTTTCTTCAGTTGCTCTTCGTCTAGACATTCTGCTATTACTTCTAAAGTAGATAACAAAATTTAGTTCATGCTGATCAGACACATAACCTTATGCATATGTTTCCATTTCTTCACAATTTCTTACAATTTTCAAAACATATTCATCAATTATTTAAATAAGTCAAGGTTCTATTTAAGCAAATTTACAATCCTACTTTGAAATGCTGACCTTTATATGAGATATTAACTTAAAATTAATATTTTCCCATCGATTTTACAACATACACAACCTCAACACCATTCGAAAAGACAGACGAGACCCATAGATGGGAGAAGAGCCAAGTCATAGATAAACCCATAGGATAAACCCTTCCAATTCCTTATCCATAGATAAATTCATTGACGTTCATTCAAAACCATAAATAAAGTTAGTCGTTGGTGAATTACACTGAATTGCATTAAATTTTGACTCAAATTTTATTAACTTTGCTAACCATTTCATTGTAAATTTTGTTATTTTCAAAGGTTAAAATATTTACCACATACGTTTTATATTAAATTGTTAAGATGCATTATGTTTGTCGGTTATATAACCACATACAAATTTTAAAAATGTAAATTATCTATGGTAGGAAGTGTACTATTATCTATGGTGCACTGTTTTTAGGTTAAGGATAGCACAATATTCTTAAAAAAATTAATTATTTGCTAATATCGTAAATAAATTGATTATTATTTATAAAAATTAACAGCGGTACGTTTTTATTTCCTGGTGTACATATTACAGTTACACAAAAGTATCTTGAGATGGCCAAAGTGGACATGGAATTGAAAAAAGTAAGTTTAACTAAGTGCATATATTTAAATTTAACTCTAATAATCAATTTATTTGCAGGCTTTCGCCGAATTACAGGAAAAGGCTATTGACACGACTCAAAAACTGAAATTAGCCGATCTTCAAATAGAAAGTTTAAAGAGAATGAAACAACATTCTATTCTAACTGAGCGGTACATAAATATCTAATATTTAACATTAATTAAAAGGCATTCCTTATAAGTATTGATTTTTTTCTAGTGAAATCTCAACTCTAGATAATGACACTAAAACTTTTGAATCTGTTGGTCGAATGTTTATCTACACCCCACTGCCAGAAATAAAGGAAAAGTTAAAAAAACGTCAAGCCCTTGCAGATGAAAAGATTAAAATTGAAGAAAACAATAAACAATACTTAGAAAAAAATTTAAAAGAAGCTGAAAATAATTTAAGAGAATTAGTTCAGCAGAGAAAAGATGCACATGAATAAACCTTTTTGTTTACTTTTATAGATATTATTGAAGAACATTATTCAAGCTAATGACTATATTTAGCATTACAAAAAAATTAATTAAGTTGTGTTAATATGTTTTTTTTTATTATTTATTAAAAACTAGTCCATAGCCAGATAAGTATGGACCAACCTTTCCTCAAGCTAAGTCTCAGAATTCATATGTAAAATCCATGCTTATCTGAGTATGACTTTAACTAACATTTCTGTGTGCAAACGAGTTTTATAACTAACTGCATTATATAGTAATTAGTTTTGATAACATTTTAATTATATACATTATGAATTGATATCTACATAATTTTACTTCTATAATAATTTCTCAGTTAAATAAAAAAGAAATTAAGAAATGATGTATAATTTGAACCTTAATAACATTAAGAAATAGTGCTAAGAATAGTTAATTATGCTTTTATGAAGCTTTTGTGGAGGAGCATTTCATTTCATTAAATTAATGGTATACATGTATGTAAAGGTCAAAAAATTCAAAAGTCGTCGTGGCAGTGTTCACAAGAGTAAAAGTAAACTTACTTCCCAGTTGTTTAGCCATAAATATATGAATTTATCGTTTTAATTAAAAGGTATCTAGTAGATATTATATTTGCATATGAACTTTATCTTCTTAATCTGTTTACATTACACTTGATTTTCTTAATGCTTTATTTATGACTATTTCTCTCTAATATTAATATGAAAAGTTTGGTTTCTATTCTATACAGTCAAATATTTATTTTATTTAAAAAATGAATTGCTCGTTATTTTTAAGCCAGGTAATAAAAAGTTTCAAGGTGCTTGTTGAAATGAACTTAATAAAATTAAAAAAACTTTTAGGTGCAAATTTTAATGCACGCTCAACAAATAAAACTAAATGAAGCAGATCCAAATGATGATAAAAATATGTACAACTGGCTAAGAAATAAAAAATACGATTTAACTTGGATTTCTTTGAGGCACGAATTTCTAATAAGACAAGCCCTTACAAAGGTATGATGCACTTTTGTTGTTACTTTCGTACCTTCAATATGTTTAGATTTTCTAATATTTTTTGCGCTTTTTGTAGATATCCTCAGATCAACAGACTGCAGTTATTAAAGAACTAGTAAATTACACTGAAAGTAATGAGAATTTAGATCCATCAAGGATTCCAGAAATATGCTTAGACATATTAAACAAGACCATCACTTCTGAGATAGTGCAAACAGAAAGCTTAAGACGTGCCAGCACATTCAGAAGAAGTATCCGGATGTCTATAAGATCCAATAGAGTCTCTCCAAGTACTTTAATGATGCGTACTGATCAAAACAACGAGAAGAAATCGGTAACATTTTGTGAAAATCCTAAAATTTATTCTATATACAACTAAAAAGGGGGAAAACGTTCACACCAATCTAAAATCTCTAATTTTCTTTAAGTATTTACAAGGCAGTCTGTTTTTCACAATTATTCTGTTCATAAAAGAACACTAAATTAAAATTAAAATATAGTTTCTGAATCAAGATTCAAAATAGTTGGAAACCACACAAATGAATCGCCAAATTAAAATACACCTGTGACAGAGAAAAGCTCTACTTTTTAAATTAAATTGAAACGTATAATTTCCTTTACTAAAACAGAGTTAAAAAGATAATTTGAAAAATGACTTCCTAAAGTTCTTCTTTACACAAAAGTGAATCTTATTGTTAGTAAAAGTTGTAGATATAAACTATGACTTTATATTGTAATCAAGTGTCTTGTAGCCTTTATGTATTATTAATCAACTAATTTCTAAAATAAAAGGCACATTTCCAACACACAAATTATTTATTCCTGTACAAATATTCCATACTATTTGTAATAGTAAATTCTGGAATGTTTAAACAATTGCTTTCATATCACTGTACAAATTATAATAAAAACGTGTGCTTCATTTTAAATGCAAACATTAGACAAGACTGTTAAATTATTACTTTATGTAAATGCTACAGACATAAACGTCCTTATTTAATAGCACAACACAATTTTTACTGTTTGTAACTGATAAAACTTTTGTTAAAACCCACTAAATATCTAACATAATATATTATGGAAAACAGAAGTAAATTATAAGAATAACAATGAATTATTGAGAAAACAAGAAAATATCTTTTACTTTACATTACTTAGATACCACTTAAATATTAGTATTGTGCCCATGTTTATGCCATTCGAATGGACTGGATAATTTGGAAAACAGCAGACCCACATACAACAAAAATAAATAGAGCTAAAAGCCACGGTCCAACAGGATAGTTTTCATCTTGCGGCCTCTAAAATTCAAAAAAAGATTTATTAACAAAACACACGTATCTATCTGATGCATGACTGCCAGCAGGTACAATATGGTACAAAATACTTACAGATGATTTTGGTACATTTCCTCTATTTACAACGTTTTTACTAGCTTTTTCGTTTGCAAGACGCATTCTTTGTTTGGGGGCCATAGTACTTTTTTCTTAGTTCAATTTCAAATTTTTAAAATTAAAATTAATTCTAGAAAAACTTTGCACGTCGTTGCAGCACCCGTCAAAAATAATCAACAAATACAAGTGTCCGTCATATTTATAGTTTCTCTATGAATGTCTATGAATAAGATCATAGAGAAATATGAATATTACAAATTTGAAAGGTAGATTCTTTTTTTTCCATTTTGTTTAAAAATGAAAAAACTGTTAAATAATACTATAATTTACATCGTACCTAATATTATAACATGCTCACATAATAATTTAATTATTGGTATTATTATTTTAATTGTATTCTTTTTCTTTATTATTAATACTTTCTTGTATTATCACATCTATGTACGTGTATTAGATTACCTTGTAAAATTAAGAAAACCGCATAATTATCACTTTAATGAACTGAACTGTAAATTCAGGTTTATTATGTATCTCTGATTCAAAAATTTGACCATAGTTAACCATAGACATTTGACCTTGAAAAAAATAACTTAACCCTAGTTTTAAACGTTTTTTTCTTGCACATAAACATGTAATATTCAAAAATTTAATCAAATAATTTACGTTTTGCAGTGTTATTTTGTATTAGAAGCAAAAAATTAAAAGATACTCATACATCATTGTATCGTATCCTTTTTTCGATATGCCTAAAGAACAGTACAGAGAGGCTGACGTAGCTAGGAAAATGTAACATAGTTGAAATTTCTCATATCTCGATGTAATAATGTTGATCTTTTTAGTTCCTACGTTAGTTTTGGAATCGAAAGTGCTGAAAATATGCAGCAACAAGCTCATTTACAAGTGATTGCTAAAAATCTATATAATCAAGATGTTAATCGTACACCTGTCCCATTTGGCGTGTTGGATCCTAAAATGGTAAGAATTTTAAAACGTATGTGTACCCAAAAACTAAATTTCAATTTTAGGGAACAAATCAAAAAGATTCCCCTTGTCAAACCTGTGGAAAGAATTTAAATGAATGTGTTGGGCATTTTGGTTATCTTGATCTCGAACTTCCTGTATTTCATGTTGGTTATTTTCGCAGTATTATTACAGTTTTGCAGTCTATTTGCAAAAAGTGTGCCCATATTTTACTTGATAAGAATGAACAAAATTTATTTCGGTCAAAGATATGCAATCCTAATCTAAGTTATATGATAAAAAAGTCCCTTAGAAAACGAATTATTGATAAATGTAAGAAGATAACCATTTGTCCACATTGTAAGGAGTGTAATGGAGTGGTTAAAAAAATGCCATCTGTTAAAGGAGGTGTAGGTGGTTCAGTTCTCAAAATTGTTCATGAAAAATACAGACATAAACGTGACAAAGACACTGTAATTAAAACTCAAGTTGGTAAATAACTCATTATTTAAGAAATTTTATTCTTTTTTTTATATTCTGAATTTTTAAGCTGAATTTAATGAAGCAATAGAATCAAACCCTGAGATCCAGTCAGTTTTATCAAGTGCAACAATTACTCAAGTCTTAACACCTATAGATGTTCTAAACCTATTTCAAAGAATCCCTGAGGAAGATATTCCTTTATTGGCCATGGATGCAAAGCGGTAACAATCGAAATATTAAATAATACTTTATTTTCCTATAATTCTTCATATACTACAATCTAATCCCACATTTTCATAGAGCTCATCCCAAAGACTTAATTTTTACCAGAATGTTAGTTCCACCAGTTTGCATTAGACCATCTGTAGCATCAGATATAAAAGCTGGAACGTAAGTCTGAGAAATCAATCTTAAATTCCCTTTTTACCCGTTGAAAGTGCCATTCAGAGTTCATTGTAATGTTCTGTTTTAGTAATGAAGATGACTTGACAATGAAACAATCAGAAATTATTTTTATTAACGACGTAATTAAGAAACATAAACAATGTGGAGCATCAGTAAATATGTATCAGGAAGGTTGGGACTTCTTACAATTGCAAACTGCCCTTTACATCAACAGCGAACTTTCAGGAATTCCGTTAGCAATGATGGTAATAAACCAAATCTGTTTCGCCTTAATGACTATTGTTTTAATAATACATTTTATACATATAGCCCAAGAAACCAGGTCGTGGACTTGTGCAGAGATTAAAAGGGAAACAAGGCAGATTTCGTGGTAATTTGTCAGGAAAAAGGGTCGATTTCTCTGGAAGGACAGTAATTTCTCCTGATCCTAATTTAGAGATCGATCAGGTACTTCTTTTTACTTTCTATTTTTCTTATTTTCACTATTCAGTTTTATTGTATTTACAAATCCAGGTGTGTATTAAAATGTGTTATTTGTTAACAGGTTGGTGTGCCCTGCCATATGGCAAAAATCTTAACATTTCCTGAATTTGTAAATCGAGCTAATGTTCATTTGATGAAACAATTAGTAATAAATGGTCCAGACATTTGGCCAGGAGCAAATTATGTACAGCAAAAAGGCTCGCAGTTCAAGAAGTTTTTAAAATATGGTAACAGGCAGAAACTTGCACAAGAATTGAAGGTAAAACCATTTTACTTTATTTTATTTACTTCCAATACAAAATTTTACATATTAATTTATATTATTTTTTTTCTACTACTACTCTACTTTTTACATTTTTAATATTCTTAATAATTTTCTGTTTTTTTTTTTC
This sequence comes from Agrilus planipennis, assembly GCF_000699045.2. NCBI lineage: Eukaryota > Metazoa > Arthropoda > Insecta > Coleoptera > Buprestidae > Agrilus > Agrilus planipennis. The sequence goes on from NW_020442466.1 coordinate 3,978,158, forward strand.
TTTCAGTATGGTGACATGGTCGAGCGGCACCTTTGTAACAACGACGTAGTTTTATTTAATCGTCAGCCAAGTTTGCACAAACTATCAATTATGGCACATAGAGCAAAAATACATTACCACCGAACCCTCAGGTACATATATATTTAACACTGTCGCGTAATATAACAACTTTCGCACTTTGAATAATTAATAACTCGCTCACCACTATATCACCCATTGATTCACTTCTTCGCTCTTCTTATTCCGCTTTATATGGCATCGTAACTGTAACTATTTTTCTTCTGACATTTCGGCAACTATTTATAGAGACTAGGCTTATTCTAGAAAGATTTCACTCCAAAATGTAGGTTCTGCATGTATCCTACCGTAATCTCATCAACGTAATATAGGCCACCCTGACGCTTTTAATATAATAATTAAAAAAAGATTTTAGCTCTACGTTTATTCGTACTGTCAATAGTCGGCCATTTTTATTGTTTCACTATGACGTAGTGTCGGCCATCATTCTTTTCTAATTGTTGCTGTTGTCGGCCATCATTCTTTTTCAATTGTTGCTGGTGTCGGCCATCATTCTTTTCTAATTGTTGCTGTTGTCGGCCATCATTCTTTTTCAATTGTTGCTGTTGTCGGCCATCATTCTTTTCTAATTGTTGCTGATGTCGGCCATCATTCTTTTTCAATTGTTGTTGCATTGTCACTGATGTCGACCATTATGGTTTTTTAATAGATGTGTAATAATCAATGATTAAAATTTAAAGGAATTGTTCACTTCAGCCTAAGAAATTGTATTTCCTTTACTTAACTTTATATTAATTCAAAAATTTAAAATACAGCAAATATTGCACCAATTTGTCTTTTAGCTATCAATATTGTACTTTTTCGGTAATATCAAATTTTTATTTCTTTGAAGTTTGAAGATAGATATTTTAAATTATGTCCTAAGTAATAAAAATAATAATACTTAAAGGTTAATGTTATTTTTGTAATATTTTTATAAAACTTTTGTCATTGCTTTTATTAGGTTTAACGAATGTGTATGCACTCCATATAATGCTGATTTTGATGGGGATGAAATGAATTTACATTTACCGCAGACGTACGAAGCCAAAGCTGAAGCTCTCATACTTATGGGGGTAAATACTTTTAAAAATGAACTTTGAAGTCAAAGTCGTTTTATGATTTTTCATTCTACTTTTTAGAATAAAAGCAATCTCGTAACGCCAAGAAACGGAGAACTCTTAATAGCTGCAACACAGGACTTCTTAACAGGAGCATATTTACTTACTAAAAAGGATACTTTCCTGGACTATCCACACGCTACTCAACTGGCAGCTACTTTATTGGCAGGAAATGATGAAAATATGGACATTGATTTGCCTCCTCCAGCCATTCTTAAGGTAAGAATTTTTTTATTGTAATTTAGAGTTTAAGCTCTTAAAAAAAAATGTTTTTATTAATAGCTGTATTCTTTTAAATGATATTATATTTTTCTTTATTAGCCTAGAAGATTATGGACAGGCAAACAAGTGTTCAGTTTAATTTTGAAACCAAATAAACACTGTCCTGTTAAAGCTAATCTTGAAGCCAAAGGAAAGGCCTACACTAAAAATAAGGAGCTTTGTGTTAAAGATTCTTATGTACTTATTCGTAATTCTGAATTAATTGCTGGAACTTTGGATAAAGGTCATTTGGGGTCTGGTGGAAAGGGAGGAAACATTTTCTTTATATTGCTAAGGGACTTTGGACAAGATCATGCCATTAAAGCTATGTGGAGATTAGGTAAATTATATATATATATAAAACTAGTTCTTCCCCCCTATCAGTCACTGTGAGCTCGAAACTGTTCGCACCATTGCTTCAAGTGGGAAGAACTAGTTTTATCATAAAAGTATTATTTTGTTTATAATCTTATGTATATATATGAAGCTTTCAGTAATTATTAATTTCTAAACTAATTATTTAGCAAGATTGTCGTCAAATCTATTAATGAACACTGGATTTTCGATTGGAATTGGCGACGTTACACCAGGTGAAACATTAGTTCAACGTAAAAATAAATTACTTTCATCAGGGTGAGTTAAACAAATTTAATTTTTTTCTTTGAAAGTAGGTAATGTTAAAAATATAATGTGTGTTAAAGATATAAAAAATGTGATGAATACATAAGGGCGATGGCAGAAGGAAAGCTCGCTTGTCAACCAGGATGTAATGAAGAGGAGACTTTGGAAGCAGTTATTTTGAAAGAATTATCAGTTATTAGAGAGCATGCGGGGCAGGCTTGTGTAGCCGAATTACATCCAACAAACAGTCCCCTCATAATGGCACTTTCAGGATCGAAAGGTACATACATAAATGCCCTGTTTTTAAAACAAATGAATAGCACTGTACGTTTTATGTACAGATAATAAAAACGTTTTCTTTATATACTTTAATTAATACTGTTTTGTATGCAGAACTAAGTAAATTGTTCTTTTAGGTTCTTTTATCAATATCTCTCAAATGATAGCATGTGTAGGTCAGCAAGCCTTAAATGGAAAACGGGTTCCCAACGGTTTTGATGACAGGTCGTTGCCCCACTTTGAAAGATTCTGTAAGTCTCTTTAACTAAGTTAAAAAATTATTTTGTTTATTAATAAATTGTACTATATTGCAGCTAAAACTCCTGCTGCTAAAGGATTTGTTGAAAACAGTTTTTACACAGGCTTAACGCCAACAGAATTTTTTTTTCACACAATGGGAGGCAGGGAAGGTTTGGTTGATACCGCCGTCAAAACTGCAGAAACAGGGTACATGCAAAGAAGATTAGTAAAAGTTAGTTTTAGTGAATTTAATTAAATTCGATATTTAACAGTATATCTGTTTTGTTTGACAGTCTTTAGAAGATCTAGTCATACATTATGATGGTACCGTTCGGAATGCTGAAGAAGATGTTATTCAAACAGTTTACGGTTGTGATGGATTAGATCCCACATACATGGAAGGTATATTTTAATATCTCTTATTCCTTTTATATGCTTATGAAAAATTTCTGTAGTTTAAAAAGTTATTGCCACATTATTTAAATTAATATTCAGGTAAGGATTGTCCTGTTGATTTTGAACGAGTTTTACATCACATTCAAGCCAAGTGTCCATACAGAGATGAAACTCCGTTAAATGGAAATCAAATAAGAAAAGCTGCCAACGCTTTCCTAAAAACCGATGCTTTAAGCGAATGCATAGACGATTTTAGAAATGAATTAAGGTTTGTTAGTTACTACAGAATAAATTTCTAATTTTTATTATATTATATGGCCTTTAGAAATTTTATGGAATTGTATGCAAAAAAAGTTGAAGATACACATGAAAAATTCGGTTCTGCAAAAGTCGTGAACGAAGTACACCGTTTAACTTGCAGCCAACTGGTGACTTTTATGCAGACTTGCGGACAGAAATATACCAGGGCAATTATAGAACCAGGAACTGCTGTAGGAGCCCTGGCCGCGCAAAGTATAGGAGAGCCTGGAACTCAAATGACACTTAAAACTTTTCACTTTGCTGGTGTCGCAAGTATGAACATAACACAAGGAGTTCCAAGGTAAATATTTTTTTGAACAGTACTCTACTGATTAATTTGTTTTACTTTTTTGTTTCCAGAATAAAAGAAATTATAAATGCCAGTAAAAATATAAGTACGCCAATTATAAGAGCGAGTTTAAAAAATCCCCACGATCCAGAATTTGCCAGAAAAGTAAAAGTGCGTATTGAAAGAACAACTTTAGGAGAGGTATTGATTGATTGCTTTATTCACGATGAAATTGTTTTATATAATTATTCTTCTGATTAAGGTTACTTCATACATCGACGAAGTATACACAAAAAGCGACTGCTTCTTATTAATTAAACTCGACTATGAACGCATAAAATTACTACAGTTAGAGGTCAGCGCAGAAAGTATAAGATACAGGTAATTGTTTAATAGAAATATTATTTGCTCGTTTAAATATGATATCGTTTTAGTCTTTGTACGTCGAAGTTAAAATTAAAACCTAACGATATTAAAGTAGAGAGTGAAACAATAATTACTATTCACCCAAATAGAACAAAAAATCTTAACCGCTTAAACTTTTCTTTACATGAAATTAAAGAACAAATTCCATCCGTTGTTATCAAAGTAAGTACCCATGTAATCATCATCACAAAATCATCGGTGAAATATTGCATATTCTTAAAACTACAACATAGGTTAAAAATAATAATCTAATCCAGTCTTTCCTCTCCCCCCTTTTCCTCCTGTTTCTGTTACTAGCCCTTCGTGTTTTACTATTCTACCCCCTCCCTTTCCTTATTGGGACCACCTTATTGTCTTCAACAACCCTCCCATTTCTAATTTTTTTTTAACTTTAATTACATTATTTATTTTTTAGGGTTTACCCACCGTCAATAGGGCAGTTATTGCCAGGGAAGATAAAGGGGGTGAATCATATTATAATTTGTGCGTGGAGGGTGATAATTTAAGGGAAGTAATGGCCACATATGGTGTTGATGGACACAAGACAGTCTCAAATAATATCATGGAAGTTTATCATACACTAGGAATTGAAGCTGCAAGGTTTTTCTTATATTTTTTACTTTAACAATTTGTAATTATTCAAATTTCTTTATTGTAGACAAACAATAATGCAGGAAATTAAAATGGTTATGGAAAATCACGGTATGAGCGTAGACTATCGGCATATAATGTTGCTAGCAGCACAAATGACCCACACTGGAGAAGTCTTGGGCATTACCAGACAAGGTTTAGCAAAAATGAAACAGTCAGTCTTAAATTTAGCATCGGTAAATATTATATATAAAAGAAATAATGAGTGGTGTCAGCACAGAGCTAAATAGTATTACGTAGTTAGTATCGGCCATTTCTTATGCTGAAGTGTACGATGTGTTGCATACTTCTTTTCAAACAATTCCTTTAAAATTTAATCATTGTTTACTATATATCTATTAAAAAACCATAATGGCCGACATCAGTAACAATGCGACAACAATTGAAANTATTTTATCTTTTTTTACTGTTTAGGACTTTATAAAATTCATATTATACTTCTCATAGGCTAGATTATAATCGTCATTATTTTTTTTCTGCCCTTTTAAATTCAATATTTTCCTTTTCATGGACTAGATAATAATTTTAATTCTTTAATTCCCGAATTTAATTGCTTATCGATATTTTACTTTTCATTGGTTCTGTTTGGCAAAATTCGATTTAATTTTAATATTATATATAAAAGGAAATTATGAATGCAGTCAGCACGGTGCAAAGTCGTATTACGTAAGTGAATGTTAGTATCAACAATTTCTTATCCTGCAGTGTACGATGTGTTGCATACCTATTTACAAACGATTCCTTTAAATTTTAATCATTGATTATTATACATCTATTAAAAAACCATAATGGCCGACATCAGTGACAATGCCACAACAATTGAAAAAGAATGATGGCCGACAACAGCAACAATTAGAAAAGAATGATGGCCGACAACTGCAACAATTAAAAAAGAATGATGGCCGACAACTGCAACAATTAGAAAAGAATGATGGCCGACACTACGTCATAGTATTGTTCACAAAAGCGAATTTCGACCACTCGAAGCAATAGTTCTAACAGTTTCGAGCTCACAATGACTGATAGGAGGGAAGAACTAGTTTAATTTAATTTTTTTAAATTCGTAATTGATAATTACATGCTTCTTTTCAGTTTGAGAAAACTGCAGACCATTTATTTGATGCAGCTTATTATGGGCAATCGGACAAAATAAGTGGAGTATCAGAAAGCATAATTATGGGAATGGCAGCCCCTATTGGGACTGGAATCTTCAAATTGCTCCATAAACCACTGGAAGTTGATGATAACCCGGAGAAGGTTCCCCTACTCTTCGAAAATGCAATTGAATCATAGGAAAGGTAGATTTTTATTTTTTTAAAAATTATCTAAATCGTTTTTGTACGATTTTTTTTAATAATACTTAATAAGCGAATATTCCGTCAATTATTTAATTATCCCTTTAACTTTGAAAAAAATTAATTTTTCGGAATATTAATTCCAAAGAAAAAAGACGGTATAACTTCGTGATATTTTTAAGATTTTTATTGAAGGTTTAATACTATCAACAACTGTACATAAAATTCGCGTCCACTGGAATTTGAAAAAAAAAGGTACACGCTTAAATATTTGCGCATGATTTTTATACAATTAATGCCTAATAAATATACAACATAATACCTTTTAGAAAGGAATGTATACCACATATAATGGCTTTTAGCATTATTAAGAAAGAAAAACTATTGAATATTTTCTAACAACTTTTTTACACATATGTATAGACATGTATGTATGATAAAAGCACCTTAATCGGTAAATTTGCGATTTGCGTTACGTCCAAACAGTGCTGTACGAATTTGGGGAAGAAGTTGTGCAGAAATAAGTCCAAGACGGGCTTCTAAGGTGTTGCTTATCTTTATCCTTCCACCATGAGCATATAATTCGATTCCTCCAGTGGTGTCAGCTGGAAGATTATTTTCTGGGTCGACTTTTAAAACAACTTCTTTGCCTATGGCATCCTTGTACTTCTTAGAAACGTCTGGTAATAACGATTCCACAAGAGCCTTGTCCTGTGCTCGAACTCTTACAGACACGTTGGTTTCAAATAACTTTTAATGCAAGAACCAATTAATAAGGTGATTTTTTGTTACAATTTGTATAATATTACCTGATAGAGACCCTGAAGAATTAGGGATTTCAAAATTTCACTATATTTTGGAGTATTGCGAGTTACTTCACCTAGCCTTTTGCGAGCATCATCAAGGACTTGATATACATGATCTTCTCTTACCTTTAAAACCTTTAGACGGGCCTGATTCAACATGTTTGAGGATTGACTGTAATAAATAAAATCAGTGAAATAATAGTGAAGAATAACTCTCATAAATACATTTTCTTTTGCAGTTCTACTTGTTTTTCCTTCTTTTCATAATACTCCATTATTTTCAGGCGTTGTTGTTGAACAAGACGTCCTTTCTCAATATTAAATTCCTCTTCAGCTTTAGCATCAATTTCTTCAGCCTTTTCATTGGCCTCTTGCTCAATGAAGGCCATCATGTGCTTGATCTAACAAATCAAAGTTAAATTAATTCGTTTAGAAATATAAGTAACTAACGATAAAATGGATGTAGATGATCAAAACTTTGTTAGAATACATTGGACCTAAATAATCATCATTACTGGTTATTTGGGTCTCAAAAATACTATGCTCACATTTCACTTTAAAAGTTGAAAATAAAATTCACTTACCTGTTTCTGAACATCTGCGTCGCTTAAAGCCATGATTGTGGTTTATTTTAGGGAATTATTTCTAAAATGATTGACTATTTTGAAGAATAATCTTGACAACGCCTTTACAAGAACCACTCGTTGTAATAGAGGCAAATTGACAGTTCATCATATGATTATATTCACATGACATGACAGTCGAATAATCGCCACCTATTAAAAACTGCGTGTACTATATGTAATTTATTTAGTAGCTACCTCACTTGAGATGGCGCTGAGCAAATGTTAGATACAGGATGATTATTTTAATTTGGTAATGTTATATATTTTAAATGGTCACGTTAAAATGTAACAGTTTTAAAACTAAAATGTAGATAATTATTTTAGCAATTGCTGTTACAGAAGTAAAGAAAGAATGACAGAATTGAAGAATGTTTAGAAACAATTAAGTGAGACGCTATTTATTTATTTTCATTTTATCTATCTAATAAATGCAATAATATCGTAAAATATCATTTTTACAGCTGCATAGACTAATTATCATGATTACTCGACTGTTTGCCAAATTTAAATAATCACCCTGTATATTACATAGTGTTGTAGTCTGGCTATTATACGGGCGGTGGCGCTGCAATCAAAATCCTGTAATAACTATAATGACGCCATAGGTAAATACTGTACATATTTTCTGTGATTATTAGTATTCTGTGGTAATAAGATGGTGTTTGGGGAGTGCTAAGTGGTGTTAAATAACATGTCCATGGAGACTCGTTCTAGTTCAGCCCTTTTTAAAAGGGCTGAACAATTAAAAAGATGGGAAGAATCGGACACAAATCGTGAATCAGCATCGCCCAAAGGCAAGCCGAGAAAAGTGAAATTTTCGTCGGGCTGTGTGTTTTTAGCTGCGTGTGCCGCGGGTGACAAGGATGAAGTTTTGCGATTACTGGAAAAGGGAGCGGACATTAATACTACAAATGTGGACGGATTAACGGCCCTTCATCAGGTAATAATTTTTGCCGTTTCTCTAAATGCAAGTCCTTCGTCCACCTGTAGCAGTGTTCTGGATTTAATGACGTAAAATGTCAATATGGCTTCGTTCAGCTGAAACGTTAAAAGTAAATAAATACAACGAGAAATAATGTTTGGATCCTCTAAACCAGGAACTCCAAATGTTTCCATTAATCTAACTTATAAAGCACATGAAGCTCGCTCTCGGAAATGTCTCTAAACTGTGTCAGTAATAACTGTGCTGTACATTTAAATCTAGTTTTACCTATATATACGACTACAAATACCTATCTTCAGTTTCAAATAATGAGGTTTAATTGGGTACCTATCTTCCATACGTTTTGTTTATTTAAATGCCTATAAGTTTAATTCATTAAGAGAAAGAACAATGTAAACACCTATACACCTNTTAAACAATGACTTAACGCCTGTCAACTTTTTTTTTTGTTAAGGTATTGACTGTAATTCAGCCAGACTGGAAGAGGAAAGGTTAATGTTGAAAGATGCCAGGGATTGGATGGCAGCGAAGAGTCCCCAAATCGACATGGCCCATTCCAAGACTGGAGCCACCCCTCTTCACGTTGCCTCTGCCAAAGGATACATCAAAGTCATGAAGTAAGTAAGCAAGTAAAACATTTGAAACAGATTTTTTTTGTTTTCCATTGCATTTGTTTTTTTTTAAGTTGTATCGATTTATTCGATTGCAGGATGTAGCTTGTTGGATTGATTGTTTTAGATTGTTGCTACAGTGTGGGGCCGATGTTGATAAGCAGGACGTGGACGGATGGACGCCACTCCACGCGGCCGCCCACTGGGGCCAAAAAGAAGCCGCTCAACTCCTGGCAGAAAATTTGGCCGACATGGACTGCAAAAACTATGTGGTAGGTCATCACCCTGTTTCTTCTTTTCATTTTTATAATCATGATGTTGTTTTCTTCTATTGTTCATATTTTTCTTTTTGAAGGGCCAGACACCGTTTGATGTTGCCGACACCGATATGTTCAGATTTTTGGACGACTTGAAGAAACGCCAGAACAAAGAAGAGGTGCTGCAAAGGCGGCAAGCGAAAAAGAGGGCGGAGATGCAGGACAAGGTAGAAACGGAAACGCCCTCTAAAGTTAAGAAGGTCGAGGTTGCTATCGAAGAAGGTGTCAAGAACAATAACAATAATAATAACAACAACAACGGGGGTGTAGGAGATGATGTTGGTGAGAATTGTTTTGTTTTTTATTTTTATTTGTTTTTCCTCTTCAAATTTTCATTATACGAGTCTTCTACAATTCAACGAACACTTTTGGTTTCTTAAATGTACTTTATAATATTGTCTTCTCGTTTCTATTGTTTTCTTTTCAATTGTTTGATTATTGGAAATAGTTTTCGTTGTATTGTTTTCGATTCGTTGTTGTTTTGATTATTATTTATTTTGTTTCTCTCTCTATTGTTTTTTTTTTGTTGTTTGCCCTGTTATTTGATCTATCTGTCTCCCTCCTCTTCCGCTGTACAAAGGAGGAATGGAAGTTTCTAGTGAAAGTGATTCGGATACGGAAAGCGGGAGCAGTAGTAGTGAAACAGGGTCGAACTCTGATACTAGTAGTGCCGATGAGGGTAACTATTTAATTTTGCGGAATGGGTCGAAACGTTGCTACTTTTTTCTTTTTTTTTTTCAATAATTGACCACTACTTTTTGTCTTTACCTTTTTGTATTTTCGTTCGAACACCTTTGCTCGTCTCTAAAAGGAATGCGTTACCTCGTCACTGTGAAGCATGCGCAGAACGTTGTAATTTTATTTCAGGGCACAAAATGCGTTAAGTATTTGTCTATTATGTATCTCGAGCCTGCGTATGTACATATACATAGGGTAAATAATTTCTGAATGGAAAATTGCATCATCTGCATCTGTTACTAATTTTATTTACTTCGACTAACCACTTTTCTGCATGGGTACATTACTTGAAGGTTTTTTTGCTGGCAATGTGCGATACGTCTTGTCATTTGTTCTTTTATTTTTTTTGTTTTTCGTAAATATAAACACGAGAAAATCGTTACGTTGCTGTTTGTCGCATGTTTACACGCAAAAAAAAGGAAAAACTGCTAATAAATAAAACAATTGCTTAAGGTTCATTGTCATTGCCTTCGTAACATTGGTGTCGATTTATTGCAGAGAAAAAGAATATGGTTAACTCACTAAACAAACAAAAAGATAATAATATAATCGCTAGCAATAACACGGAGGTGCCGAAAAGACCGTCCTCGGCAACGCCTTCTCCGCCTGCCGTCCCACCCAAGCCGCTCCAAGGCGGTGATGCCACCGCACCTCCTTCGACAGACGACAATAATGTTCCTAAGTGGCGCAAGCCACCACCCAGCAAGCCCCCCGTCGTTACCAAAGTCGATTCGCACGCCACTACTAAAACCGCTAGCTTTAGTAAGTATTCCTATTGGCTCGTTGAGAAAAAACGAAATGAGGAACCTCACCGCCTCTTGTTTTGTTTTTTTTTTTAATTTTTTGTTTTTGAGATGGGCGGGGAAGAACAGGAAGGCCCACATAAAGGAGGAGTCTACGATAGTATTTTTTTTTTTCGTTTAACGTTGTCAAACATTTGCAAAGCACTTTTCTAACTTACCTACTGGTCCTCAGCATTTTAACAATAAAATAAAATAAAAAATAGAAAATGAAACGCTTGAAACTAATAAACAACTGACTAACTCATCATATCATTAATTTGTGTACACTTTTCTTGCTGTGTTAATAATGATTTTAATATTTAGGTTAATACTTGGTAATAAACAAAAAAATTAGGACTCTCTTGCCGTTGGAAGATTTGTAAAATTCTCATTAATATTTTTTATTTGCAGAAGACAAGAGTACATCGGATGTAAATAATGAAAACGAAGTTAGTCTGAGACGGACCAATAGTTTCCAGAATGACCCAGAGTGAGTAGAATTTGTGACTTTTAACATCTATTTTGTTTATTTATTTTATTTCGTCATTATCAGCCAATATATGAATAACCGTTTAAGTTATCTAACGCTGCTGAGTATTGAATAATAACTAATTAATTTTATCTGGGGATAATACATAATGTTATCATATTGCTTGCCTTTATTAATATAAATTTGCCTTTTGTTTTGGATTAAATTGCAGTATTAAAGAATAATTCATTTGTTTACAGAAATAATTGAAAATTGTTGCTATTGTTTTTGCATTTGGTTAGAAGTAAAAAAAAAAAAAGAAAAACGTTCTTATTTAGATTGATTTTGTTATAGAAGATTTTCGAATGTTTTTTATCGTTTTCAAATGTTTTTTTATTCTTTTGATCTACTACTACTACTACTTTACAATTTTGCTGCTTAGTTCGTAGAAAAAGTAGACTGTGTTTGCAGAATGCGATACTTTTTTATTCCGTAGATAATAATAATTGTTATAAATATTATTTTTTGAACTGAGTCTAACTCTTTGAATTACTGTTATTATTCATATGAAAGGGAATGAAGATTATTATTATTATTATTGTTTGGTATTTATCATCGATTTCTGTACTCTTCGGAACCAATGCTTTATTATTAATCTTTTTTGCAGCTCTCTTGCTTCAGCTTATTTATTACATTCCGGCTTTATTTATACTTTAACAAATTTCCGCCTCTCGATTGATATTATTTTTACTCCAGTATTATCACGTTTTCTACCTTTTTTCTGATATTATTTTGCATAATCAATAATTCATAGTCTCTCCTCTTCGTTCATTCATTTTCGTTTCTTATTTTCTGTTTTGATTACCTAATTAGTAAGTAATTCTTCTTGGGTAAGTAATAATCTTTATTTTTTGATATCTATTAAATACTTAACAATTTACAGTTCTCCCATCTCCCCTCTCGCCCTCTCTTTCGACCATATCGGTCACGTAAAGCTTCTCTACTTATCAGTCTGTCCAAATGAACGAATAAACCCCTTTTGCAATTGTTCGTTATTGTTTTGTTTTAATTCATTAAGCTCGTTCAAAAACTAATATTCCAGTTTCGAACGTCGCGCCGGTTATTCCCCCGAATGCGACGAATACAGTGGCGAACTTCTAAAGTAGTATTTCTATTTAGTCGCGTCTAATACTCCTTTGCTTGCATGTTTAGGTTCTACACGCGATATCAGGCGCTGCGTGCACGCATACAGGCCAGCTCTGATCCCACTCATTACTCCTTCCCTTACGATTCCCAATCTAAGTACATCATCGCCCCTTCTAACAAAAACCGGCAGCAAAACAGGTACGCACGATTCAATTTTGTTTTGACTTTTTTTTTTTAATTTTTGTTATTAGTTATTCTTTTGTCGTTTTTTTTTTTT
>NW_020442466.1:3990863-4004180 GCF_000699045.2 Agrilus planipennis
TCCCTATCACCGCGTCCCCAGCCTACTATTTAGATGTGCTATTGTGACCGCTTTTCGTTTGTTTCTATGCGAGAATGACATCTGTTGGATTGTTTTTAAACAAGTGACGATATAAAACTAAACAGTTTGATTTTTAATTAATTAATTTATTTCTATGGCATTTTCATTTTGTTTGTATCAAGAACTAAAGTTTGCCTGTAAAATTCATATTTTCTTTAACGAAAAAGAAAAAAAAACATCTAATAATTATCGATCTTTCAAATTGACTTTGTTACATTGAATGTACTAATTGGTACCGAGTTATGTTTGTGTTTGGTTCTCGTCCATTTTTTTTTTGTTGCATATTTGAGACTAATTGATACAGAAATTTGGTAAGGTTTGGAATTTTAATGTTTTATTGACACCATTGCAGGCACCAAGACAAAGAGGAGACAGTTTCCGTTAGCAGTACATCTACTGTCAATTCTGTTACAACGAGTACTTCTAGCACCCCAACGAACACCTCCCTATCACCCACGACCAGTCCCTTGCCCAATAGTCAACCTGTACGAAGGTCAGTCAATAGTCATTACTTTATTTTATATGTTTTTTTTATTATTAGATTCATTATCTTTACACTTTAATTTTAATAAGAATGTATGCAATTGTTTTTTTACAAAGTTTTAGATATTACAACAATAAGTTTAGTATTTATACACAAAACAAATGAAAATTTTGAAGTCAGTCAATTGCCAGTCGTTTCTTCTTTTTTAGTTCATTTGTTATTAGATGTGCGTATTGTTTTACTTTGTTTTGTTGTTCTTTTGTCGTTATGACCGTATGCTCTTTTAATCGATCGCAGTGGGCTGAAGTTACCTGTCGGCGCAAACGCACCCGCTGCTGTCGCCAGTACTGCCAACACAAACACTTCCGCTATCTCCCCCTCTTCCGGTGGAAACAGGCTTACCGTCATTAAAAATTTCTTTAAGTATGCGTTGTCGTGTTAGCAATAATTAAAAAATTAATATAATAACAATAGAAAAAAGAAGGAGGTTCCAATTAACAATAACGCAGAGTTTGATTTTGTTTTAAGAAACAAAACAACAGTCAGCGTAACAACGTTGCTTGTTTATATTTGTTTGTTTTTGTTCTGTGGTAACCGCGCATGCCCGACGAAATCTTCCTAGCTGATTTGATGGCTTTAAGTAATTTGATTTAATAAGATGTTGTTTATAATTTTCGTGTGATTTTCCGTGAGAGTGTTGTCTAAAAAAAGTAAATTGTGAATTAATTGCTTGTATTTTCGCAGATCGTTTGTTCCTCCCGTTCGGGACGAAGAGAGCGAGACCCAGAGAAAGGCTCACGCGAAGAGGGTCCGAGAGACGAGGAGGTCAACGCAAGGGGTAACGCTGGAAGAGATAAAGTCAGCAGAACAGCTCGTCAAAAAGAAGAACCAATCAACAACAACGAACGCCACCACCAACACAGCCAACAGCGAACAAGTAATTTCCCTAATTTGTTACTTTTTACTTTGCTTCAAATCGATTTATTGTTGGGAAACATTAACTAACCCCGCCCACGGACCGACACGGATTTTTTTTTTAATCTTTTTTAAATACGTACTTTTTAATATTCACGCTCTGGTGAGTCCAAATTGGTTACACGATAATTGTAAATCGTTTATTTATTGCCTTTTTCCTGAATTAATACGCGACAAGGCTCTTAGAATCGTCAGAAAATAAATAACAAACGAAAACAAAATAATGACGATATAATAATAAATGAAGCGCGTTCTGAAAGCCTTGTGGTTCGTTTGGTACCATTTAAAACCGCTTTATTTTGCACTAACAGCCAATAGGAAACGGTAAAGGGGAGCCGACTAACAATGGCATATCGGTGACCGCTACCATAACAACGGCCACGACCACAGTTCCTACGCCACGAGCTAACGACGAATTGGCGCAGCCGGTCCACGAGAGACGGCCGTCGTGGCGGCTACGTGTCGACAACGGCAGCAAGGTCAGTCAGTCACTTTTTTTTTCTTACGAACTTATACGTACATGTATAACGTTTAACGTATGCCACGGTCGTGCTTTTTTGGCTTTTGTTTATCGCATGCGCAGTCTGCTTTTATTCAACTGACACGCTTATTAAACGGAGAAAGGTGCTTAACTGAATTCTGTTACATTTTTAATCGATTAATGTATTTTATTGTCTATAAAGTACTTTATGATGTAATTGAGTATGTTATTATTATCCTTCTGTAGTAAATTTGGTTTGGCACCTTCTTTTTTTTTGTAATGTACGTTCGTTTTTTTTTACAGGTTGTTGTGCTTATTTTGTTCTTCAGCTTGTATTGCGTTAGTCATCCGTTTTTTCATATTTTTATTCTGTTGACATTTCTCCTACTGTGTTACTGTACAAAGATGCGCACATTTTCTATTGCTTGTAAATAATTTTTTTTTGTTGTATTTAAGGGTAATGTTAAGCAGCGTACTATTCATGTAAAATTAATTGTACGATAATTCAGTTTCGGATTGCGTTTTTCGTTTGTTAGGGGCGAAGGTTATTATTTATTTGTGTTTTTTTTCTGATATCTTTTGTTAATAATTCAGAAACAATTGGTGAATGGGAAAGACACTACGCTCGTGTAAATACGCCGCACAATTACACAGATACATACGCACGTTGCTAAAAAAAAGTTGATCTTGAATACATTTGTTTTCCGTTTCGTAGGTAATTTGATTTTTTTGCTTCGAGTTTTGAAATTGCAGTGTAGCTTTCTAAACTTTTTGTTTTGGTAATTACTATACATGTAGATGTTTTTCTGTTGTTTTTATGCATAATAAATGTTTTTTTTTATCGAATTTTTAACTTTTTTTTCACAACAAAACACCTTCACTATCACGTTAACACTAACCNGAATGTATACCACATATAATGGCTTTTAGCATTATTAAGAAAGAAAAACTATTGAATATTTTCTAACAACTTTTTTACACATATGTATAGACATGTATGTATGATAAAAGCACCTTAATCGGTAAATTTGCGATTTGCGTTACGTCCAAACAGTGCTGTACGAATTTGGGGAAGAAGTTGTGCAGAAATAAGTCCAAGACGGGCTTCTAAGGTGTTGCTTATCTTTATCCTTCCACCATGAGCATATAATTCGATTCCTCCAGTGGTGTCAGCTGGAAGATTATTTTCTGGGTCGACTTTTAAAACAACTTCTTTGCCTATGGCATCCTTGTACTTCTTAGAAACGTCTGGTAATAACGATTCCACAAGAGCCTTGTCCTGTGCTCGAACTCTTACAGACACGTTGGTTTCAAATAACTTTTAATGCAAGAACCAATTAATAAGGTGATTTTTTGTTACAATTTGTATAATATTACCTGATAGAGACCCTGAAGAATTAGGGATTTCAAAATTTCACTATATTTTGGAGTATTGCGAGTTACTTCACCTAGCCTTTTGCGAGCATCATCAAGGACTTGATATACATGATCTTCTCTTACCTTTAAAACCTTTAGACGGGCCTGATTCAACATGTTTGAGGATTGACTGTAATAAATAAAATCAGTGAAATAATAGTGAAGAATAACTCTCATAAATACATTTTCTTTTGCAGTTCTACTTGTTTTTCCTTCTTTTCATAATACTCCATTATTTTCAGGCGTTGTTGTTGAACAAGACGTCCTTTCTCAATATTAAATTCCTCTTCAGCTTTAGCATCAATTTCTTCAGCCTTTTCATTGGCCTCTTGCTCAATGAAGGCCATCATGTGCTTGATCTAACAAATCAAAGTTAAATTAATTCGTTTAGAAATATAAGTAACTAACGATAAAATGGATGTAGATGATCAAAACTTTGTTAGAATACATTGGACCTAAATAATCATCATTACTGGTTATTTGGGTCTCAAAAATACTATGCTCACATTTCACTTTAAAAGTTGAAAATAAAATTCACTTACCTGTTTCTGAACATCTGCGTCGCTTAAAGCCATGATTGTGGTTTATTTTAGGGAATTATTTCTAAAATGATTGACTATTTTGAAGAATAATCTTGACAACGCCTTTACAAGAACCACTCGTTGTAATAGAGGCAAATTGACAGTTCATCATATGATTATATTCACATGACATGACAGTCGAATAATCGCCACCTATTAAAAACTGCGTGTACTATATGTAATTTATTTAGTAGCTACCTCACTTGAGATGGCGCTGAGCAAATGTTAGATACAGGATGATTATTTTAATTTGGTAATGTTATATATTTTAAATGGTCACGTTAAAATGTAACAGTTTTAAAACTAAAATGTAGATAATTATTTTAGCAATTGCTGTTACAGAAGTAAAGAAAGAATGACAGAATTGAAGAATGTTTAGAAACAATTAAGTGAGACGCTATTTATTTATTTTCATTTTATCTATCTAATAAATGCAATAATATCGTAAAATATCATTTTTACAGCTGCATAGACTAATTATCATGATTACTCGACTGTTTGCCAAATTTAAATAATCACCCTGTATATTACATAGTGTTGTAGTCTGGCTATTATACGGGCGGTGGCGCTGCAATCAAAATCCTGTAATAACTATAATGACGCCATAGGTAAATACTGTACATATTTTCTGTGATTATTAGTATTCTGTGGTAATAAGATGGTGTTTGGGGAGTGCTAAGTGGTGTTAAATAACATGTCCATGGAGACTCGTTCTAGTTCAGCCCTTTTTAAAAGGGCTGAACAATTAAAAAGATGGGAAGAATCGGACACAAATCGTGAATCAGCATCGCCCAAAGGCAAGCCGAGAAAAGTGAAATTTTCGTCGGGCTGTGTGTTTTTAGCTGCGTGTGCCGCGGGTGACAAGGATGAAGTTTTGCGATTACTGGAAAAGGGAGCGGACATTAATACTACAAATGTGGACGGATTAACGGCCCTTCATCAGGTAATAATTTTTGCCGTTTCTCTAAATGCAAGTCCTTCGTCCACCTGTAGCAGTGTTCTGGATTTAATGACGTAAAATGTCAATATGGCTTCGTTCAGCTGAAACGTTAAAAGTAAATAAATACAACGAGAAATAATGTTTGGATCCTCTAAACCAGGAACTCCAAATGTTTCCATTAATCTAACTTATAAAGCACATGAAGCTCGCTCTCGGAAATGTCTCTAAACTGTGTCAGTAATAACTGTGCTGTACATTTAAATCTAGTTTTACCTATATATACGACTACAAATACCTATCTTCAGTTTCAAATAATGAGGTTTAATTGGGTACCTATCTTCCATACGTTTTGTTTATTTAAATGCCTATAAGTTTAATTCATTAAGAGAAAGAACAATGTAAACACCTATACACCTATGTATAGAAAGACTATTTTACTAAACGAGATAACAAGAAATAATTTTTACTTCCTATCAACGTTAATTAACCATTATTAAAATACTGAAGTTTTTTCGTTATTGTTGTATTAAATCAGTATTTTTTTGCTCTCAAAATTGATAGGCAAACAACAACTTAATCCTAATTTTTCGTTGTGTGTATACAAACAACCCTAATAATCTTCAATAACTTTTTTTTTCTATAACATTACTAGGAAAAAAATATATTTTTTTATATGATAACTGATTCACAGGAACTTAAGATTAATGGTCTAATTAATGGAGACTGTGGTTAATTGTAATAATAAGTGTATGAGTATTTACATCAAACAGGTCACAGAAGATTGTGGTAATAATTAATGTATTTAAGTGGTGAGACATACAATTATAACCATCGACTTAATTGAGTTTCTTGACCTTTTACATATGTAAATATATGTCATGTGTTATATACAATTAGTTCTTGATCTTTAAGCCAGCAGCTAAGGCATTGTTGAATTACTTTTTTAAACTCATTTACTTACTTAAACTCGAGCAAAGCCCAAACAGGTACCTGTTAAAATTTTGTAGTTTACCTTTCAAACAATTTTACAAGTCATTTAATGAATTTTAGACCTAATTAATAAAAGGCTGTTAATTTTTTTCGAATGCGTAATTAAAAGTGTGAAAGTATTTTTAGATGTTGCTTTTAATAGATGTACATGTTATTACAGAACGTTTTACATTTGTAAAACAAATTAACAATAAATTTGTTGTTCGATTTGAATATGACTCATGTTATTCTTAATTGACGATACATGGGTTGTTCAACTCTGATAAAGTTTGATAACTGTTCGAATTTATAAATATAACACATTATTTGCATGTTTGTATAACTTTCTAATCGATAATTACAATGCCTCAGTTTAATAATTGGTATTACATTTTTACTAACGATAAATAATGGACAGGTTTCTATTACGAATTTTTATCTTTTTTTTTGTGCAGTAATAGTTATATAATTGTTATTCCAGGATAATATTATTTTCGAAGTACATGTGCCATTGGCACATTAAACTTTAAACAAAAAAAGTGCTGTGCAGTTTCTTTCGTAAATTGTACAGATTTATAACGTACATAGTCTACATACATGTTATTACACCTCGTTTCAAAAATATACATTCATGTATGTAAAATAAACTCGTTGATGTACAGTACTTAGCAGAAATGTACACCCTGTTTGAGGGTCCTCAAATAATTATTTTTTCAGCACTAATGTGTTAAATTGTACCGAATTGCTTTAGCAATTGATCATTTTCAAAAGGTATATCTCAAAAGATAATTGGAATTAATTATTGTATCATTTTATTCCGTTATATTTTATTTTTTTATTAAGGAACCTTGTGTCCTTTAGGATAATTCAAATTGAGAATAAATATGAATTATCTGGTATTAAAGTAAAACTGAAATTGCTGTGATGCCTTTTTTGCATTGTAATGTATATTCAATATTGCCATGTATATAAAATGTGCAAAATCGAATGATAAATGGTGGCATGCTGGTCTGACGTCTGTTTTGGCCTCTTGCCATTAACTCATCGTCAGAAATAATTCAAGTATTGTATTTACAGGGTGACCCAAATTCAATATTTTTACGTAGAAAACAAACGAATAATCTTGTTAATTAATGCTAGACTAAATCACGTAATTTTTAAAACAATTATCGAACTCATTATTTACATTTTTTTTTCAATCTAGGCATGTATCGACGACAATTTGGACATGGTCGAGTTCCTGGTGGAAAATGGGGCGGACGTAAATCGGGGCGACAACGAGGGTTGGACACCACTGCACGCCACCGCCAGTTGCGGTTTCCTCTCGATCGCCAAATATCTCCTAGAAAATGGGGCCAACGTAGCAGCCGTTAATAATGACGGGGAATTACCCATCGACATTGCCGAATGCGAAGATATGGAGGACCTACTGCAAGCCGAAATTGAGGAACAGGGTATGGTATACTGACACCTATTTTGTTTAACATTCAGTTTTTACAATAATGGTCTTTTGTTTTAAACACAGTGCTGGATTTTCGTTCAATTGTTTAATGTTCGGTTGTTATAATTGTCTTCGTTATTCTACAATTTTAAACAATGACTTAACGCCTGTCAACTTTTTTTTTTGTTAAGGTATTGACTGTAATTCAGCCAGACTGGAAGAGGAAAGGTTAATGTTGAAAGATGCCAGGGATTGGATGGCAGCGAAGAGTCCCCAAATCGACATGGCCCATTCCAAGACTGGAGCCACCCCTCTTCACGTTGCCTCTGCCAAAGGATACATCAAAGTCATGAAGTAAGTAAGCAAGTAAAACATTTGAAACAGATTTTTTTTGTTTTCCATTGCATTTGTTTTTTTTTAAGTTGTATCGATTTATTCGATTGCAGGATGTAGCTTGTTGGATTGATTGTTTTAGATTGTTGCTACAGTGTGGGGCCGATGTTGATAAGCAGGACGTGGACGGATGGACGCCACTCCACGCGGCCGCCCACTGGGGCCAAAAAGAAGCCGCTCAACTCCTGGCAGAAAATTTGGCCGACATGGACTGCAAAAACTATGTGGTAGGTCATCACCCTGTTTCTTCTTTTCATTTTTATAATCATGATGTTGTTTTCTTCTATTGTTCATATTTTTCTTTTTGAAGGGCCAGACACCGTTTGATGTTGCCGACACCGATATGTTCAGATTTTTGGACGACTTGAAGAAACGCCAGAACAAAGAAGAGGTGCTGCAAAGGCGGCAAGCGAAAAAGAGGGCGGAGATGCAGGACAAGGTAGAAACGGAAACGCCCTCTAAAGTTAAGAAGGTCGAGGTTGCTATCGAAGAAGGTGTCAAGAACAATAACAATAATAATAACAACAACAACGGGGGTGTAGGAGATGATGTTGGTGAGAATTGTTTTGTTTTTTATTTTTATTTGTTTTTCCTCTTCAAATTTTCATTATACGAGTCTTCTACAATTCAACGAACACTTTTGGTTTCTTAAATGTACTTTATAATATTGTCTTCTCGTTTCTATTGTTTTCTTTTCAATTGTTTGATTATTGGAAATAGTTTTCGTTGTATTGTTTTCGATTCGTTGTTGTTTTGATTATTATTTATTTTGTTTCTCTCTCTATTGTTTTTTTTTTGTTGTTTGCCCTGTTATTTGATCTATCTGTCTCCCTCCTCTTCCGCTGTACAAAGGAGGAATGGAAGTTTCTAGTGAAAGTGATTCGGATACGGAAAGCGGGAGCAGTAGTAGTGAAACAGGGTCGAACTCTGATACTAGTAGTGCCGATGAGGGTAACTATTTAATTTTGCGGAATGGGTCGAAACGTTGCTACTTTTTTCTTTTTTTTTTTCAATAATTGACCACTACTTTTTGTCTTTACCTTTTTGTATTTTCGTTCGAACACCTTTGCTCGTCTCTAAAAGGAATGCGTTACCTCGTCACTGTGAAGCATGCGCAGAACGTTGTAATTTTATTTCAGGGCACAAAATGCGTTAAGTATTTGTCTATTATGTATCTCGAGCCTGCGTATGTACATATACATAGGGTAAATAATTTCTGAATGGAAAATTGCATCATCTGCATCTGTTACTAATTTTATTTACTTCGACTAACCACTTTTCTGCATGGGTACATTACTTGAAGGTTTTTTTGCTGGCAATGTGCGATACGTCTTGTCATTTGTTCTTTTATTTTTTTTGTTTTTCGTAAATATAAACACGAGAAAATCGTTACGTTGCTGTTTGTCGCATGTTTACACGCAAAAAAAAGGAAAAACTGCTAATAAATAAAACAATTGCTTAAGGTTCATTGTCATTGCCTTCGTAACATTGGTGTCGATTTATTGCAGAGAAAAAGAATATGGTTAACTCACTAAACAAACAAAAAGATAATAATATAATCGCTAGCAATAACACGGAGGTGCCGAAAAGACCGTCCTCGGCAACGCCTTCTCCGCCTGCCGTCCCACCCAAGCCGCTCCAAGGCGGTGATGCCACCGCACCTCCTTCGACAGACGACAATAATGTTCCTAAGTGGCGCAAGCCACCACCCAGCAAGCCCCCCGTCGTTACCAAAGTCGATTCGCACGCCACTACTAAAACCGCTAGCTTTAGTAAGTATTCCTATTGGCTCGTTGAGAAAAAACGAAATGAGGAACCTCACCGCCTCTTGTTTTGTTTTTTTTTTTAATTTTTTGTTTTTGAGATGGGCGGGGAAGAACAGAATTACTGTAGATGTTCTGCCCTTTATTTATTATCAATAATTCGAGTTATACTTCTTTGCGAAACATTACATTTGCATTATTTATAGCCGTGTTTGTGTGTAGGGATAATAAATTGATTAGCAAGACTGGGTAAATTCCAATAGTAATTTTGTTTAATTTAGGTCATATTTTACCTGAATAAAAATTTATTACCGTTCGGTGAAAAACAACGTACGTAATAATCAAGCTAAAAGGGAGGAATAATATATTCCATCACGCCAACCTTTAATCCAAATAAGCAACAGGAAACATACAATTTCACTATTACTTCAAACATGCAATATAAAAAATATCGTTGAAAACGAAAGCGACAATTTTTTCGTGACCGATACCTAAAGAACCCCAGGAGATATTGATATCTGCCTTTAATTACGATTATTGCAAGCGTATCAATTGTTATTCCACCTGTTGTTTAAATATAAAACAGTTGCAAAAAGACTTACCAGTGATGACCAAACGACCTTTGGTGGCACTAAGTCTTGTTTCACCAGTAAGCCTATGTTTCGTACGACACTGGTATGATTTGTATCCATCTTCGGGTCCAACATCTCTGATATGAAGTTCACCAGACGGTAAAACCAAGTATTTGCTGTCTGTTACAAGATAAATTTGTTTTAGAATCGGCAAATGTTTAAAAAAATTTCCTAGTGCTAGTGAGCATGCAATTTTTACCATGCAACAATTTATTGTAATTTACTTGATTTTTAATTATTGTTAAAGCATGCACTTAAAGATTTTTTTTTGAAGGATTTACTTATGAATGACCAACAGTAAGTCAAATTAAAATCAGGCAGAGAATAACGGTCATAAAAAAAGAGAAATAGGTACCAGTGTAATATTATAAAAAAATATCGTTTTTGTATTAATTGTTCTCTGTTTGATTTTATTTAACTTGATGTGCATAATAATACAGTGTACGGTAAAATAGGGACAAAAATAGGCGTAAGAAGGATTAAGGATGAGGAAATTGGACACCCCAGATGCAATCAGTCAAATTTTCGAAAATTAAACGAACTTCACGGAAAACTATGCACTGCCCTGGTAGTTACTTTCGAAAATCTTAATATTAGACGACTCCTTTTCACTAGTGATGTGGAAAAACCAAGACTGTCTTTATACTGGCTAGACCAAGTCCAGAACGAACAAAACCAAGACCGAATATGCAAGACCAAAACCAAAGACGCAAGACTAAACGAAAAATTATTACTTCCTTGGACTTATGAGTTAAACTATTTGAAGCAACTTCAATGTATTCTTCTCTTGGAACAAAACATTTTGGGTAAATGAAATTTTCGGTTTTCATAATTATAATTTAACACTTAATATAAAAAGAAGAAACTTTATCATGGTTGAAATATTGAAACAAACTGATTTTTTTCAGCTTTGTTTACATGGACGGTGGACGCGGCGGAAAAGAAAAGTGTTCGAAATGTAGCGTTACAGACGAATGATGAGGATACAGTGGATAGAGACGGTTAGAAATGAAGAGGTATTAGAAAGAATAGGAGAACAGAGTACTTTACGGAAATCAATAAGAAATGGGCGAGATAGGTTGGTAGGACACCTTGTCAGGCATGAAGGTCTAGTCAGAGATATATTAGATGCAGAAACAGGAGTTAAGTGGAGTAGATTAGATTACTGTTGGCAAATAGTTAATGATGTAGAATGTTCTAGTTTTAGGGAAATACGAAGTTTAGCTAAGGATAGGAAGGAGTGGAGGTGCGTGTCCAACCAGTCTTAGGGCTGACGACTATAAGTCCTTCAAGTCCTTTGTACTATTTTTTTCGCTAAAAGGTCAATTTATAATAATAAGACCGAAAATTTTAGCATTTAAGACAATTATTGCACCAGTAAATAGCAAAATGTATGCTTAGAAGAATTATTTTAAAAAAACGCAAATATCAGATTAAATGAGCAAGACCAAGACTTAACACGCAAGACGAAGAGCAACACCAAGATTATACCAGCAAAACCAAGAACTCGAGAAACAGTCAAATACAAAACACTAACGAAAAGCTCGTAATCTACAATGAATATTAAGCCCTCTTTGTATCGCTATCTGTAATCATTACGACACAAAGGCATTACGAACGTGGAAGGTGGATCAAAACAAAAAAAAAAAGAAAAACGCACCGTAGTCAGTGTCCTGATGAGAAACAATTTCGCGCTTGTCATCCTGAATCCAAGAGGTGACGTAAACGTAATCGCTGACGAAACTGGGGATGTGACATTTAAAAATTGCCGTATTGCCCTTTAGAACACTTTCGTCCATTACATTTGCATTGTAGACTTGTGTAACGACTGCAAAGAAAAACGGAATCAAACCACAAACATCATTTGTTCACCCCAATCTGAAGGTATAGTAAAATAACATCAGAAAATCAGATCCAATTGTTTTTTGTTAAGAAAATTTTGTATATACAGGGTGATTACTAATTTCAGATTTCTCGTTCGTAAGATAACTCAATAAACTATTTTTTTTGTAAATATACGAAGTGTTTTTATTATTTTCATTTTAATTGAAACACTTCGTGTTAATAAATAGAGATATCGACAAAAATGCAATGTTCTTTTAACATCTATTATAATATATAGGGTTCATTTGTTTATGAACCACCCTGTATATACATGAATCTTAAGTGGAACAAAATAAGTGAACAATTGCTCTAAAGAAACAGGCATTTGAATAAATCTCTATTAATAGAGCAATCTGGAGTATCAGAAAGGTCAGACCCTGGGGCAGATTCATCGTATAACTAACTAGGTGCTTACTGCTGTTGTAGTACATTTAACTTGAATCAACATTAACAATATCAATTCTAAAATTGCTTCCTCTTAGGAAATGTAAACAACATTTACGAGTTGAACCAAAAATACACATCCAGCATACTAATAAGCAAGCTGAAAATGTGATTATTTCTGATGTATTATTTTCGATGTACCATCTACATCATGAGGAAAGCGAATTGAAGAACACATTCCCCAAGAAAAATCTGATTATATTTGAAGGTCTTAGTCCTTGTGAATAGTAAAATCAACAACCAAATAAAAAATTATAAAATAAACTCATTTAAAAGTCCCTAGAACAGTAGAAAGAAGATTTTGAAAACCTCGAAGTGTGCATTAGTTTTTTGAAAGGCAGAATTTACTTTACATCTGGAAGACAATCTTTATTTTTAGACATTTTCTAATTTTAAATGTCAAGGTCTTCTTCAAACAAATTCTACAATTTCTAGTCAAGTATCTGTGCAGATATTACAATTCGCAAAGACTATAAACTTTGTATAAATTAGCATTTTTACGACCATAATAAAATAAAGCAAACGAAACGAAATTTTATATAAATATATAAGTCAATGTTATCAAAAGAGAGATTGCCACTTGGGGATGAAATTCGGGAACACGAAAAGAAAGGATTAATTAAAAAGGGGCGTGTTAATGAAGTGTTTTGCGACTGATAATACCGTAGTCGTCAGTGGGAGGATTGTAATAATTATTGGCCGTATCCTGCCAGGAAATCACATCGACATGATCGGAGACGAATGATGGAATTTGACACTTAAAGACAGCTGTGTTTCCTTTAATAACAAAAACGTCGTAGACCTGCGCTTCGAAATACTGATTAACCACTGTAAGAAAACAAAAAAGGACAACA
>NW_020442466.1:4004922-4010589 GCF_000699045.2 Agrilus planipennis
TCGAGTTTTGAAATTGCAGTGTAGCTTTCTAAACTTTTTGTTTTGGTAATTACTATACATGTAGATGTTTTTCTGTTGTTTTTATGCATAATAAATGTTTTTTTTATCGAATTTTTAACTTTTTTTTCACAACAAAACACCTTCACTATCACGTTAACACTAACCAAAGCGATCCAATGTAAGTATTACCACTTTAATTAGTTTTTGTTGTAAATATATATTAACTTTATTTGGTAAACGTGAATTAATTAAAAAAAAAAATACTGTAAATATTTTAGAAATTAAATCTTTAATTGCCAACATTCCCACATTTTTCGATTTTCTCTTTATGTATTTTCCCATATTTTTTTTTTCTTTCAGTTCAAATTGGAAGATGCAACGAAAGATGACGAGCCGCCACCGGTGCCCTCGTTCTTGAGAAGACCTGCGGCTTCTTCGGCCCCGATTCCCAGACCGGCCTCGGCCCCTGTCGAAACCGCAGAGACGACAGTGACACTGCCCCTTCGAAGGCCCAAATCTCAAGAAGAAAGAGGTACAATATCGTTCACTCTTGTTCCACTCCCTCGTGTGTCCAATAAGTAAATTTAAACGTAATTTCTTAGAACAAGACAAGGAAAACGATGCCAGGAACGCCCAGGCGACCCTCGCCACCCAAGCAGCCATCCAAAGAAGAAGGAGACCAAAGAGGAGGTCCACCGGAGTGGTAGCATTCGACAACTTGGATGTGAGTGTCTAATAAATCTATTGAAAGACATCTAGAGTCAGTTTAACAACTTTTTCCTTGTGTTTTTAAGGACCTGGACCCTAGTAAAGAGACCACAGGGGGAGGAGATGCCCAGGACAGCTCAAACGTTAACAACGATGAGGTGAGGACGATCTCTGAATTTGTAGAGCCCAGTATCCGAGCAGGTCTTGTATATGAGCAATTTATAACGCCCTGTATACACTTATCTATAGTAACAATCGCTTATTTATCTCGCCCTGTGCTCATATCGCTTGGTACGAATTTATATCGCTGTTTTCGCGCTACTTATATCATCTGTCTTTAATCGATCCGTTTTCCGAGTGCATATGTCTGCGCGCCATCTGTGTTTCGGTTGTCAAAGTTATTAAGGTGTCGTCGTATCGATCGCCGCTCGCGGCTCACGCTCAACGTTATTATAAAATTTATCGCAATATTTAGGGTTTAAACGATAAGAAACAACTTAAATTTTCAAAATATATTTTAATTTCGAAACGTCATTGACTCCGACCCCGGCTGCGAATTGATATTTTTACTCGGTGTCTAAAA
Organism: Agrilus planipennis; assembly: GCF_000699045.2. Classification (NCBI taxonomy): domain Eukaryota; kingdom Metazoa; phylum Arthropoda; class Insecta; order Coleoptera; family Buprestidae; genus Agrilus; species Agrilus planipennis. The sequence goes on from NW_020442466.1 coordinate 4,006,214, forward strand.
GAAGAAGGACACCAATGTCACGGTGCCTGGTCAGCCAGTCGATTGATAAACAAATAGTCGTTCGTCTGTACTAAAAATAAAGGTACCTTAAACTTTACCTTTAATTCCCCCCTCTCCGTCTCTCTAAATAAACAAATACGCGAATGCTTTTAACGACGCGCGTCTGCTTTCTGTACATATAAACGATCGATGTTGTCGTTACACGCGCACGATTACGTAATAAATCGAGACGGAACGAAACGTTTACGGCCTGATTTAGTGATTTATTCGTTTGTCCTTAAATTGGATTTTTTTTAAATTGTACGAATTAAATTAAAACGAATGGTATTATGTCCAAAGATAGAGGGACCGTTGGGGACCAAAAGAATAAAAATTTCTCAAAAGAATGGTATACGAGTCAGCTGGCTGAAGAGGCCGGATATGCTGAACGAAACATTTGCTAAGCAATAAAATGATGCTAACTCTTGTCATCATCAGAAGGTCGTCAGTCCTAAAGACTGGTTGGACACGTACCTCCACTCTTCCCTATCCTGAGCTAAACTTCGCATTTCCCTAAAACTAGAACAGCCCACATCCTTAACTATTTGCGATCAGTAATCTAATCTAGGTCTGCATCTACTCCTCTTAACTCCTGTTTCTGCCTCTAATAAGTCTCTGACTACACCTGCATTCCTGAGAAGGTGTCCTACCAACCTATCTCCCCTATTGGTCATTTTTTACATTAGTTGACATTGGAATTGAGACATGAAGTTTACTCAGGTAGGTAGTACTCACCATGTAGAATCGTGTGGTAGTATTAATTCCATGCGGAAACCAATGTAGCTTGAGATACAGGCTCGTAAAGTTTTCTTAATTGGAGGAAATTCCGGTTGGTACGGCCCTGGCTGCAGCCCTTCGTCAGCTGTTCTCGCCAAATATGCATTGATGACGTCATTGTTTAGTTAGGTAGATTTATGACAGACTCGAGCTCGCTTAATGCCCCTGCCCGCCGAAGGCGGGCTGATACATTAGAATAATGTTAGGAAGATATTTACGATGTTTGGCGGGAACAGCTGACGGAAGGCTGAAGCCAGGGCCGTACCTACCGGAATTTCCTCCGATTAAGAAAACTTTGAGGGCCTGTATCTCACTCACATTGATTTTTATACTACTACACTACTTTACTTGGTGAGTACTACCTACGTGACTAAACTTCATGTCTCAATTCCAATGTCAACTAATGTAAAAAATTACCCCCCTATTTTTTATTGACTTCCATAGAGTCCTCTTTATCTCCTATTCTTTCCAATACCTCTTCATTTCTAACCTTTTCTACCCACGATATCCTCATCATCCGCCTATAACACCACATTTCGAACGCTTCTAACCTTTTCTTTTCNAGGAGGAGTCTACGATAGTATTTTTTTTTTTCGTTTAACGTTGTCAAACATTTGCAAAGCACTTTTCTAACTTACCTACTGGTCCTCAGCATTTTAACAATAAAATAAAATAAAAAATAGAAAATGAAACGCTTGAAACTAATAAACAACTGACTAACTCATCATATCATTAATTTGTGTACACTTTTCTTGCTGTGTTAATAATGATTTTAATATTTAGGTTAATACTTGGTAATAAACAAAAAAATTAGGACTCTCTTGCCGTTGGAAGATTTGTAAAATTCTCATTAATATTTTTTATTTGCAGAAGACAAGAGTACATCGGATGTAAATAATGAAAACGAAGTTAGTCTGAGACGGACCAATAGTTTCCAGAATGACCCAGAGTGAGTATAATTTGTGACTTTTAACATCTATTTTGTTTATTTATTTTATTTCGTCATTATCAGCCAATATATGAATAACCGTTTAAGTTATCTAACGCTGCTGAGTATTTAATAATAACTAATTAATTTTATCTGGGGATAATACATAATGTTATCATATTGCTTGCCTTTATTAATATAAATTTGCCTTTTGTTTTGGATTAAATTGCAGTATTAAAGAATAATTCATTTGTTTACAGAAATAATTGAAAATTGTTGTTATTGTTTTTGCATTTGGTTAGAAGTAAAAAAAAAAAAAAGAAAAACGTTCTTATTTAGATTGATTTTGTTATAGAAGATTTTCGAATGTTTTTTATCGTTTTCAAATGTTTTTTTATTCTTTTGATCTACTACTACTACTACTTTACAATTTTGCTGCTTAGTTCGTAGAAAAAGTAGACTGTGTTTGCAGAATGCGATACTTTTTTATTCCGTAGATAATAATAATTGTTATAAATATTATTTTTTGAACTGAGTCTAACTCTTTGAATTACTGTTATTATTCATATGAAAGGGAATGAAGATTATTATTATTATTATTGTTTGGTATTTATCATCGATTTCTGTACTCTTCGGAACCAATGCTTTATTATTAATCTTTTTTGCAGCTCTCTTGCTTCAGCTTATTTATTACATTCCGGCTTTATTTATACTTTAACAAATTTCCGCCTCTCGATTGATATTATTTTTACTCCAGTATTATCACGTTTTCTACCTTTTTTCTGATATTATTTTGCATAATCAATAATTCATAGTCTCTCCTCTTCGTTCATTCATTTTCGTTTCTTATTTTCTGTTTTGATTACCTAATTAGTAAGTAATTCTTCTTGGGTAAGTAATAATCTTTATTTTTTGATATCTATTAAATACTTAACAATTTACAGTTCTCCCATCTCCCCTCTCGCCCTCTCTTTCGACCATATCGGTCACGTAAAGCTTCTCTACTTATCAGTCTGTCCAAATGAACGAATAAACCCCTTTTGCAATTGTTCGTTATTGTTTTGTTTTAATTCATTAAGCTCGTTCAAAAACTAATATTCCAGTTTCGAACGTCGCGCCGGTTATTCCCCCGAATGCGACGAATACAGTGGCGAACTTCTAAAGTAGTATTTCTATTTAGTCGCGTCTAATACTCCTTTGCTTGCATGTTTAGGTTCTACACGCGATATCAGGCGCTGCGTGCACGCATACAGGCCAGCTCTGATCCCACTCATTACTCCTTCCCTTACGATTCCCAATCTAAGTACATCATCGCCCCTTCTAACAAAAACCGGCAGCAAAACAGGTACGCACGATTCAATTTTGTTTTGACTTTTTTTTTTTAATTTTTGTTATTAGTTATTCTTTTGTCGTTTTTTTTTTTTTGTTTTTTGTACTGCTCGGGAATCTTTTGTTTTTTGTTTCGTCGTTTTGATGAATAACATGATCTGACTTCCGTGTCTGTGCTTTCGCTTTTTATACGTACACGTCATGTGCTGCATGCTTTGCGATGTGCGTCCCCAGCCTACTATTTAGATGTGCTATTGTGACCGCTTTTCGTTTGTTTCTATGCGAGAATGACATCTGTTGGATTGTTTTTAAACAAGTGACGATATAAAACTAAACAGTTTGATTTTTAATTAATTAATTCATTTCTATGGCATTTTCATTTTGTTTGTCTCAAGAACTAAAGTTTGCCTGTAAAATTCATATTTTCTTTAACGAAAAAGAAAAAAAAAACATCTAATAATTATCGATCTTTCAAATTGACTTTGTTACATTGAATGTACTAATTGGTACCGAGTTATGTTTGTGTTTGGTTCTCGTCCATTTTTTTTTTGTTGCATATTTGAGACTAATTGATACAGAAATTTGGTAAGGTTTGGAATTTTAATGTTTTATTGACACCATTGCAGGCACCAAGACAAAGAGGAGACAGTTTCCGTTAGCAGTACATCTACTGTCAATTCTGTTACAACGAGTACTTCTAGCACCCCAACGAACACCTCCCTATCACCCACGACCAGTCCCGTGCCCAATAGTCAACCTGTACGAAGGTCAGTCAATAGTCATTACTTTATTTTATATGTTTTTTTTATTATTAGATTCATTATCTTTACACTTTAATTTTAATAAGAATGTATGCAATTGTTTTTTTACGAAGTTTTAGATATTACTACAATAATTTTAGTATTTATACACAAAACAAATGAAAATTTTGAAGTCAGTCAATTGCCAGTCGTTTCTTCTTTTTTAGTTCATTTGTTAATAGATGTGCGTATTGTTTTACTTTGTTTTGTTGTTCTTTTGTCGTTATGACCGTATGCTCTTTTAATCGATCGCAGTGGGCTGAAGTTACCTGTCGGCGCAAACGCACCCGCTGCTGTCGCCAGTACTGCCAACACAAACACTTCCGCTATCTCCCCCTCTTCCGGTGGAAACAGGCTTACCGTCATTAAAAATTTCTTTAAGTATGCGTTGTCGTGTTAGCAATAATTAAAAAATTAATATAATAACAATAGAAAAAAGAAGGAGGTTCCAATTAACAATAACGCAGAGTTTGATTTTGTTTTAAGAAACAAAACAACAGTCA
>NW_020442466.1:4015030-4031596 GCF_000699045.2 Agrilus planipennis
CCGTGCTCCAAACATACACCTTTAACAACCTTTTTCGAATTTCTAAATTAACCGTTCGCGAGCATAGAAGTGACTTCTTTTTATTAAAGGCGACTCGACCCTGCGCTATCCTCTGCTTTATATTCCTACTACTCCTTCCGTCCTGACTTATCTGACTTCCTAGATACCTAAAATCAGTCACTTGTTCTAATCTTTCGTCTCCCATCTTTATATTCGCTCTTTCCCTATTTTTTCTTCCCTTACATACCAGTATTTTTGTTTTACTTTACTAACTCTAGGTACTTATTATTCTCCTGAGAATTTTCTACCCTTTTAGTCCCCAACGGTCTCTAATTATGCATATATTTTGGATACAGTGGGACTCTAGGGGACAATCAAAACGGTTAGGTTTAAATATCTCCAGTTTTTAATTCGAAAAGAGGACAATGTTCCCATTTCACCTTCGCATTGTGTGATAAATCGATGTCAGCTGTTTTTGTCCCTGTCTCGTTTCGTTTCCGTCGCAAACTTTTTTCCTCCGTTTCCTCATACACAAAAATAAAGTACAAAATGTTGAAGGGCAGTCCCGTTATTTTCGGAACGAAAACAAAGACTAGCTGATTGACTTCCACTACAATATACGTATCACTATTGTAAGGCAAGACTGTTATGAATTATTGCCAAGTTTTATCCTACATGTTTTTTATTTATAAACCATGATGCACTTCAAGCATTTTCAGTTTTGTGCCTTTTTTTCTTTCGACAGATATTTTATTGTTATTAATAGATGTCGATAGTGTTTTACATGTTTTTTGCTCGAGCAAACACAAAAAGTATTTTCCTGTAACTGTGACAGTTATGAATTGGTCATTCAAAACGTTTAATCTTGTTGTTTTCGCACGAACGGATAGTTTCAGGTCACTTTATTTATTTTTATATGCATCCATACACATTTCAGGCCGTAAACTGAAAAAAAACACTTTCACATTATAAAATAGACGCGTCATACTTAAATCTAACGAGCTGGCATCATCATAATTTAATTTTGTAATAACTCGTTGGCTGTTTTGATATAAAATGTAGAACAACTAAATCGGGTGACACATTTTAAAGCAGACGCGTCATTTCTAAGTTTGATAGCGTCCTATGAACTTTTGTCTCAACCAGAACAATTGTTTTTATTGTTGAGAACAATTGAAATTCTGCATTAAACGCACCAACAATGTATAAAACAAGTGTTTATCGTTATCAACAGTTGAAACTCGTTATTAACAACCAGTGTTCGATTGTTGACTCCTGTCATTTCCTTTTTAATTTACATCTTATATCTATACTTAAATTGACCATGCGAAAGGTGGCCAAAAAGATAATTCACTTTCGAAATTGTAACGTGTCGTTGTCGGCTCGTTTTATTGGCATTACGTATTTGGATTTAATTTATCGTTTCGCCCTTTCAAATGTAACGAAAGTGACTAATTTTGGCACTCAATCAAATCCGTTTCCCGATGCCATTTGGCGTCTGTGACGTTTTATTTCTCACGTGCTTTCAAAATAAATTAACTCACCTCTACGAGTGTATAATTCTGCATCAATTGAGTTAAATATAATTCGACTTCCGAGTACAGCTAGTTTATAGAAAATTAGGCCAGATAGACGATCGAAATTAAACCTAATAAGACGCCCTGTTTATTTTATTGACTTCTGGTACTTTTTTCTGTTCTTTTATACTTTTGGAAATATTCCAAGCCCACCTTCGCTGGTTTTTTATTTTTGTCTCTTTTTTTTTATGTAATAAGAGAGTTTTTTGCTTGGATTATCGTTACGCAGGAATTACGCTAATTACGAGGAAAACTCTCCTATTTTTTTTTTTATTATTATTTTATCATAACAAGAAGTGGGACGTCGCTCCGATTCATATTGGCGGCAATATTAAAATAGCTTTCGTAGTGCGAGTTATATTTAGAGACGGTTAAACCTTTTAGCGGTCATAAATTCGATTCTGCCAGAAACGAGGCAAGAATTTCGTTTAATTACGGTATTTGTGCATCGGGCGCGATGTTATAATCGTTCGGCGGAGGAAACGTGCACACATAATATTTTTGGAACGAGTTACTTACTCGGATCTTTTGTTCCCTGTCCCGTCGAGAGCGTCGGATACATCTGTTGTGTATGTTTTGATGATGCACGTCAACTACGACGCTATCGCGTATGTTTGCCGTCCAATAACACGTCCGAACATCATCAGTTCGCAATTAGACTTGGTTTACTTCAATCGCATTTCAGTCGGTCCGATTCGAAACAGTTTTACGGTTACAGACTGGATCCAGTTTATAAAGACCATTATTATTGTTGTGCGACACGCGGTAAAATAGTTTCCGGTGGTTCCAAACAAGTTACGTTATGTCTTTTCGAAATAGCCACCCCTCGCACCCGTCTGCCCGTCAACGTTCCTCCTCAACTGTCCGCAACTCCCCCAATGTCAACTCTTCGCCCTCTTCCTATCCGAGACCGAGAAGTGCGGGCTACTTCGGGTCCAATTCAAACATTTACGCCCCATCGCAACCCTCAACCGCAAGTAACTATTATCCGTCAACGTACAACACCGCCACTACCCCCCAATACAACAACCTGTCGACGTACACGTCGAACTACAGGAGTCCGTATTTCCAAAACGATTATAGGGGATCTACCGCCTCTAACGGTTACGCCAGTTTAACGATACCCGCTAAAAGTTACAAGAATTCGTCCAACGTTTCGAATTACGCCAAGAAATATGAAGCGGGACGTCAAAACAGGCCCGTTTCGCGAACGGGGAGCTTCAGCAGGGACAGATCGTTGTCCCGTTCTCAAAGTTCGCTCAACAGCCTCGGAATGGGATCCAAATCGATCAGTCTCACGTCTCTTAATTCGCTAGCCTCTGAGGGATATATAGTAAGAAAATAGATAATAAGAAAAAGGTAGTTAAATAGATAAAGAAAGAACTCAAGTCACATGAATTAAGGAAATGCAAAAGTTATTTGTTTGTATGCTTTGTATATCCGGTGTGCGAGACATTAAACTATATGCAGAAATAAAACGGCTTTATAACGAATATAATGCCTTTATTAGAGGCTGTTAATCTTATTAATGAAGAAATGAAATCGTTTAAGTAAGTCGTTGCTCATTTTGTTTGCAGAGTGGAACAGAAAAATCGAGTAGGAGTTCCAGATTGGGAAGTGCTAGCGATCTGGTGTTGAGAGGTGAAAATGGAGAGATAGATTACAAAAGGTTGTACGAACAGACCCTTGTCGAAAATGACAGACTCAAAGATAAACTTCGTAAAACCGAGGACGAATTGAAGGACACCAAACAAACTCTAGAGAGAATAAACACTGTTGTAAGTGTCTAATTTTCGTTTGCACCTGTTAAACGGCGATGTTCTTTAACTTTTGATCGTTTTAGACCAGTAAAAACTCCCTCTCCGAATTAGAGAAAAGGGAAAGAAGGGCAATGGAAAGGAAACTTAGTGAAATGGAAGAGGAATTGAAGGTAACAAAAACTGTATAATTGATTAGTCAGTCGTGAAAGTAACTAGTGACTAGTTATAGTTGCCTAAATGCCTATATATGCTTAGCACTGTACTCTTTTATTGAATGTTTTAGTCTATCGAAAGGACTTTTTTTAACAATTCTACAAACCGATCGACCCTTAACCCTTTTAACACTAACACATTTTATTCTGTTTTATTTTTGAGAAACAATTTTGTCGTTGTTTCCATAAGCGAATTTTTGAATCCCGTGTTGTCGCCGAAAAGAACACGTTTAGCAAAAAGCTTAAACTGCGCCTGCTTATTATAAACATTTTTGTTTTGTTTATTTATTTATTTTTTGTCCTTACACTACTTTTACATGAAATCGTTAATAATACCGAAACACATAACAACAACTACTGTGTGCAAAATGCTTTCCTGTTGATTAGTGTTGAAAAGAATGTTGTATTGGTACAGGGAATAATTGTTTTTTTAGCAATTGCAAAAACTGAAAGCGGAGAATGAACGGCTACGGGCCGAAAATCGGGCCCTTACACGCGTCGTCAGCAAACTTACCAACTCTGCAAAAAAATAGGTAAAAAAGACAGTGACGAGTATGTGGAACATTGTATAAGTACATGTAAATTTTCTCAAATCTTTTTTTACTTGTAGCAAACGCCACATGCAAGCTATGTCTCACATTTGAAGTTATGTTTTTTTATCTGTCTGTATCTTTCTCTCATGTCCATGTGATTTTTGTAATATCAGCATTTTTGTGTTCAGTTACAGGGATTCGTTGCACAGAATATGTTCATATCTAACCCAATGAACACTTTTTCACTCTTTTTTTTTTTAACTGTAAACTGACATTTCCTTTCATACCTGGCATTATTTCACGTTTTTGTTACTCAAAAACTATTAAATAATTCGATAATGATAACAAGTGTTATCAACCAGCGTTCAACTGTTGCTAACAACTGTTATTCGTTGTTCGCAACCAGTGTTCAACTGTTGCTAACGATTGTTATTCATTGTTTGCAACCGGTGTTCAACTGTTGCTAAAAATATAATATGCATTCTTAGCATCCAGTGTTCAGCTGCTGCTAACAACTGTCATTCGTTGTTTGCAGGCAGTGTTCAACTGTTGCTAACGATTGTTATTCGTTGTTCGCAACCGGTGTTCAACTGTTGCTAATTGTTTGCAACCGGTGTTCAACTGTTGCTAAAAATATAATATGCATTCTTGGCAACCAGTGTTCAGCTGCTGCTAACAACTTTTATTCGTTGTTCGCAACCAGTGTACAACTGTTGCTAACGATTGTTATTCATTGTTTGCAACCGGTGTTAAACTGTTGCTAACAGTTGAAGCTGATTAATTACCTTATGTCAGTTTATAGTTCTAATTTACTCTCAATTTTTTTTTTTATAAAAAGGAGCTAACGATGTCATTCATTTATGTTTGTTACCCATTTGATTTTGTAACTCTGCTTTTACTAAAGGCTTGCTTAAAAACGCTTGTATTGCACTTTAGAATTTTGAAACGAAATTGCAATTTCAATTTCAGTCGATGCTGTTATTATTCAAAATTGCTTTTCAGAAAAAAAAGGAGTGTAAGAAGTAAAATATAGGCATATGTACGTTAATTTTACATGGTACAGAGAAACACTAACTAATCTGTATTCTTCTTTATACTCTTTTAGTATTGTCTTTGCCCAATAAATTATTTTTCAAGTTCCTCTTTACTAATAATTAAATGGCAATTTATTATCCTTTATAAATTATTATAATCTTTGGTGTTAAAATATTTACTTTTCTCTTCCAAACATCTTCAGTGTTTATTTGACGACAGTTTGACGATAATTATATTAATATATCGTGTGCACTATATGTAGGCCATTGTAAACTAATATTTTCAAACTTATTTTAAAAAGCTACAAGACGCTTAAAGTTTGCATCTTTTTTGCATGCAATAATACAAACGCCACCGTGAATGGCATCTGTTGTCAAACTGTCCACCTATTTGGTTTGATACTTACCGTAGCATGTTCTGCAAACATTTATCGTTGCAATTCGCAATAATTGTATTTGTTTTATTTTAGCAACTAGAAGTACTGAAGACAGAGAACCAGAGGCTAAAAGACGAGAACGGAGCCCTAATTCGTGTTATTAGTAAACTTTCAAAGTAGTATTAGCGTACAGTGTAGTTTTATTATATTTCCTACTGTTCGCTGTTTCTTTTTTTTATTAATTGTACTATTATTACTATTACTATACCACAATGGTCGTTAAGTGATAAAAAAACAAATAGCTTTTTCAGCTGTAACACTATCGTTGGTGAATCCCCCTCCTTCTTACACTCGATTTGTACCGTGTTGACAAGTATTAGTATTAATTTTATTTATTGACTTCGAACTATTTTTGTGCATGCATTTTCTTTTTTCTTCCTTAATTTTAAATTTGTCTCGGTATAATGTTTGTACTCTGTCCTATCCCGTCCTTATTCCTGCCCTGTATAACGCGAAGGTCCCCTGAGACAGGATCGGTTAGTGCGTTTATCTCCTTCTTGATGACTTCTTGCATTTTTTTCTTCTACGTAGTAGCGTATTTCGGCCGAAACAGGTTAATTAATGAAGTACGGTGTCGTTGATAAACATGTAATAATTATTATTATCGTTGTGTGTCTGTTTAAACAAATTCCTGTACTAATAGTGGTTATTTGTTGTTTTTTCTTATTGTATTTAGAAAGTACTTTCGCGCCTTTCGTTATGAAGGCTCGTACCATGTCAATTAGGAAAAAAATGCCTTTTATAAAAAAAATAACTAAATTAAATACATCAGTCGTTCGTCACATTTCGATACGTTCAAGTTCGATAATAAACCGAATCTTTTTTTGACCTAGAAGCCTCTCAGAAGTTAAATTTTGTCGTTTAATTGCTATTCAAATCAAATATCATTGAACCAATACAGGCAGAATCCTTCCCATTTTTTTTTTATTGATCAAAATGGTGCTACACATACTAAATTGTAATTTATAATTGATATTGTATTAAATTAATGTCACCTGTAATTATATTGTACAGTTGTATCTGTGTTATAGATTAGTAATTTTTATGTAAGGGTTTACTTGAGCGTTTTTTTTTTTCTTTTGTAATTATGTATGAAATAGTCCGAATCATTTTAAACCCTTTTTAGTGAAGAAACACCTGTTGAATTTGTAAATACTTTTTCGGTATAATCTTTAGAAAAACCGAAGTTCGTAATTGTCTGTTTGCATTTCATTAACAATCGTATTGTCTTTCCTCATAGTTTTTCATGTGCCTTCTTGCTGTTCATATTCGGTTTATTCTCATATTGTAAATTATTTTCTGTATTTATTAGAGGCTCATTACTAGTAATAGCGATCAAACAGTTTGTGAACATTTTATAGCTGAAAAAATAAATATAAAACTGAAGTGCAATTATTTTGCTCACCTTGTACAAATATTACGGATGCAAACAATACGATATTAATATTTTGGATATTTATTTATTTAAGTAGCATATAATGTAATAATAATGGCATTGATAAAGCAATTTAGTATCTTAATCAACATTTGATGTTTTTTAATCTAATTTGCATGCTGTATCACTATCAGTTTAAAGATTCAAATTAAAAGTAACAATTTAATGTATAAAATTAGGCAAATTTTCAATGTTTGGTCAGTTTGCCCTGTAATAAACACATTACAGATTATTTTTTAATATGCTTTACATTGGTCGTTATTACACTTCTTACAAGTTTACTGTGTTTTTGTCTATGGTGACAACTTATTAGTTTCATTAGTGGATAAAATTAGTCAATAATAACAAGAATAATTCATAAATAACATGCAAAATCAACAAATTTATAAATAAAAAATGACAGGATCCTACGAACTTCCACAGCAGTGTTTTGTTGTTGAGGGAGTTTGTTCATCATCAACTACCAAAATGTTACCACTTTGAGAGTTCTGCCCTGCTAAAGAGACATTATGTGTTTCATTTTCTAAAGTTTTTTCCAACATTTTCTGAGTTAATGCATAAAACATTGCCTCTACTCCTTCATTTAATTTTGCAGAAGTTTGAAAATGCAGGGCACCAACCTTCTCAGCATAACTAAAATTAAAAGATGTTACTCCACATAATCAGGTAACACTCAATTATATTTTACAGACTATTAATCAAGAGTACAAAACAAACTTTTAAACTAACCTTTCAGCTTCTTCCAAAGAAACGTGTCTATCACTTTCTAAATCAGTCTTATTTCCAACAATTACTAAACATATATCTACTCCTAACATTTTTCGAAGTTCTTTTACCCAAATTTTTATTCGTTGAAATGATTTTTCATCTGTTATGTCGTAGACCAGAACTGCACCATTTGAAGACCTATAATACAGTGGACCCAATGCATGAAACTGTTCTTGACCTGCTGTGTCCCAGATTGCAAGATTTATTCTATTTCCTTCAATATTTACCTTTTTACTTAAAAAAGAAGCCTGAAAACAAACTGTTGTACGTACACACTTGCTGCTGCTCAACTACTGTAAGTTATAATCAATTTTACCTGCACTGTGCTAATATGGTTAGAATTAAACTTGTCTTCTACATATCTTAAAACTAAACTAGTTTTTCCTACACAACCCTCACCCAAAAGCACCACTTTAAAGTTGTGAGTTTTTCCATTTCCAGAATTGATAGCCATTTGATTATTTCATTTGTTTTTGAACAAAAATTAAAAATGGGGGCACCTTTTGAAAATTATATTATGAAGAAAGGATCACTACAATGTATTTAAACCCATAATAATTAAATTTGAATCATTAAAACGTAATCAGCTGATGCTTGACAAAAATGATTGTTGTTTTGTTATACGCATAGATAATAGGTTATACGATTTTTGTCAGCTATGGGCGTGGCTTACTTTTTCCCATAGATATTTTACTTTATATTATATTCAAGAAAAAATATTTAAAAACAACTTTTAATCGAACTTTTTGTTATATAACGTTTCCTAATGCCCTCTTATCTATACTTAATACAAAAAATTGATTGATAAGGAGATAATGAGTATAACTAACTTCCTTCATTTTGAATCTGACGCTCTTATATTGATCACCGGAAGTACTACTTTAACTGTTACTTTTAATATGGTAGAATCAATTAATTAGAAATAATTCATAATTTCTTTAGAAGAATTTAATATTTAAATTAACTGTACATTTTTATTTACCACAAAAAGTATTTATTAGTTTAAATTAAGTTATTCTATTTTCAAAACAGATATGTAGTGCGCAAACAAATGCGCAATGGAAGTCTGTGTTACTATCCGTCACCTGTGTTGCATCGGTAAGTGCTTGATCCATTTTCCTTCAAAAATTACTCAAAATGTACAAATAATTTTACAATGATTCACACTGTAAATGAATGTCTGTGGCATCATTAATATAGTGCAGTGAGTGTCATATTAAATTATATGTTAGTTAAGTTATAAAACGTTATAATTTCTTGGCGTCCTATCGGCTGTTTGGAGCATTATGAAGCAAACTGCTACGATACCGTTTCAAAATTGCTAAATGCTAAAGGTATGTTATTTGAACACAACATCAATCGTTTATTGTTTCAATTATAAGTCTATCTGAGATATATTTTATATCATAAAATTCATGTCGCCGATATTCGAGTTAGTTGTTTTACTTCGTAATCCTTTCGATGCGCGAGTGTATGTCTGCACGTAGCCATCCAAGCCAACAGCTTTCTCTTAATACACGTGTGTGGATTGTCCTAATTTCAGAAAACGATGTGGCAAGTTTAAGCCTTTATTCCTTTTTTTGCTAAAAATTACTTAAAATTTCTTAAAACATAGTTTTATTAGTTCGTTTATTTGTGTTCCAAATTGCTGTTTCAATCGTTATTGTTTATGTTATTGTCGTCAGTAACAATTTTGTTTAATCAAAAATAATAATAATAGTAGAAAGTTGAGTAAATATTTTCAAAATTAACTAATAATAGTTGTAATCGCTTCATAATGGTACTGTATACGAAATAGGTAGATTGTTTCCAAAACAATTTTGACATTTTATTTACAAATATATGTATATTATAATTTAATTTACAAATTGCATTATCATTAATTGCAATTGTATCGTTGCATCATATAAATAATGTATTGAATGTCGATAAGGTCTTATATGTATAAATTTAACTATGCATCTTGTAAACAATTCCTCTATTCGATTTCGTAACGGTCTTTTGGTGACCTACTAAACTGGTCTTGGAGGACTTAAAAGAAAGTAGATGTATGGTGCAAGTTCTTAATTACTTCAGAAAACTGATAATGAAAACGTAGAACTATGCATTTTACAGGAAGAGTGAAAACATAAAAGAAAACTAACAGAGCCCTTTTATGTTTTGTTTTCTTATACAATATTATTTTTATAATAAACAGCCTTATTATACGGGATCAGTCATTATTGAAATGGTTTAATTTAATTATAGTAATAATTAACGTGTTATACATAAGTGTTAGATTATCGATTCAATGTCAAAGACGTGAAGCTTGAGGTTGATGACCTTATCTTAGCGCCATTGCAACCCCACTTTTGATCACGTAATATATTTATACATACATGTTATATACAGGGTGTCACATTCCCTCCGCGTTTACCGTTGTATCATTTACTTTCTGTAATTCGATTCCTGTAAAACAAATATAAGTATACAATAACTTTTTAGCCCAGGTCAAGTATGCTAAAGTTTGTCTACAAAACTAATTATGTACTGATTAAAGTACCAACATCTAATTAAAAGATAAATTTGATTATGAATTATTAGACAATTAATGTACATATTCTGTTTTATTTTATAAATTTTACGATCGGAATCAATTAAATTTTAATTTATGATAAAATATTTTCTTTGTCGCATATTACCATATTATATTGCAGGCATACAGACACATATATTTACATACGTGTTGGTAGTATAAATAGACATGTTCTACGCTTATAATATGAAGATAAACAAAAAGTGATTGTTCTCTGCATCTATAAATACAAATGCACTCTTTTGTTGTGCTACACTTACTACTGCACTTATCAGAAATATGAACTCTACATAAATATAAGAAAAAAAACCAATCAGGATTGATATTTTATCAGTGTTTTTGAATTTCTAATCTGCTGTATTATAGGTAGTTAAAATGATAACCTTCGTAAAAAATACAATAAATACAGAATGAATTTTATTGGTTCGTTTATTCTGCAAAAAAATGTAGTCGACATTCTAATGGGACTATTGAACTACATAGGCTAGCTTGAAAACGTGTTTGATTTTTATTTTATTGAAAACTAGTTGCGCCTGCACTGCATAATTGTGTACATTTACAGCCCGATGCATAGAATGATGATTTTATGGTAGATAAAATTGTAAATGCAAGATCAGAAATTGTTTTTTACAAATTGTTTTCAATATACCTCAGCATTACTTTATTAACTCCTTTGCTGTTTACTTGGCTTTAGGTTGAAACAATTTTAAAAATAGAATAGTAATGGTCCAATCGAGTAAATAAAATTCCAATCTGACTATAATTATAATGATCTTGGAATCTTATTTAATATCAAACAAGCTATTCTTAAATTTAATTCTGAATATGACGGTAGATGATTTTGAGAGGGCGCCTTTTTTGTGACACACTGTATTAATAGGTACCTATACCTTTTTACGAATTTTTGAACGACAAAGGAATGTCGATCGTCTAACAAAAAATAAGAATTACTAGACAATGAAGCGAGACAATGACCTTTCTTAAATTTCCTGACCATTAATTAGAAATTTGGGAGTGTGGTTTCAAAGTATAATTATGTTTAAGGTCCTTTAGCTAACTAAATGCCTGCACTTCAAATATGTAAAATAAAAAATTAGAAACGGTCTAATGATAAATCGTAAATTGGTTTTAGTTAACCGTATTTTATATTTTTTTATTTAGTATATAACGTATTCTGTCGATGACCTTAGTTGTAAAATTAGGGTTCAATAGAACCCAAGGTCGCGTTAAATCAGTTCAACAGCACATCAAGTTTTCAATGAAATAAAACAGGTACAATGTACCCAAGTAAGGTAATAGAAACATTCCAGGAGTGGACGATCACTCGTATTAAAATTAAGCTTAATTATAACTATATACTACTACTAATATAATAAAACTAAACTTTTAAACTATTTTAATCGCATATACAGGTGTGAACCCATTTTAAATTACATTGTCATGATAACAATGCGTTCAAACTAATTAATAATTTACTGAGTTGTGTTAAATGATTATTTATATAGTAGTTTTATTATTTATTCTTACTTTACAGGAGCGCCTGTGCAAGATGTTTTCGTTTCATAGGCCCAAAGTGTACAGGTCAACAACAGGATGTTGTATCTGTAAAGCAAAATCGAGCAGGTAATTAGAACAGAAATTGATTTGATCTGCTACTGTTTAAATTTTTTTTATTGTCATTATATTTTGTAGTTCGAGATTCACTGATAGCAAAAAGTACGAAGAAGACTTTTTAGAATGCTTCCAGTTGTCTACCCCACGACAAGGGGAGATATGTAATGCGTGTGTTTTGTTGGTAAAGAGATGGAAAAAATTACCAGCAGGTTCTGACCGAAACTGGCGACATGTAAGTGTACATTTTTCGGTCAAATCTAGATATCTTGAAAAAACAATGTAATTTTAAAAAACAAACGCTCAGAAAGACGTTAAAAAATTAACTTTCACCTTTAATATTTCTGTACAACAAATACAATGTTCACGGCAACAAAAATGTACCTTTGGTACCCCAAACAGGTGGTGGACGCTCGTGCAGGTCCCGGCATGAAATCGATGACTAAGGTAAAGAGCAAGAACAAGAATAATGGAGACAAGTTGACGTCGATAAAGAAGAAAAAGAAACAGGACCAGGAGGACGACCATCGTCCACGACGTCATCGTCCCGACGACGATGATTTTGATCGTGAATACAGTCCCGCGCTGTCGGACGATATCAAGAGTGACGGAGGCGTCCAGGATGTCGAAATGAACGACATGGATTTCGCATCGTCTGACAACGATCCCAGCAACCGATCCAGCAGAACCGCGAGTCCAGGTGCAAGCGATTATGAAGAAGGTGCCCCAGGATCAACTTCCCGTCACAGCAGTAGACGACTCAAGGGACAGGCCAAAAGACGGGACAATTTACCTGAAATCAGTGGATTTGTTGATCTGGATTTTTGGACTAAGTACGTCTTTTAATAATTTCTAAGGTTCCAGACCAATAAAAATATAAGAGGGAGTTCTCAATGCGATACTTTTATTACTGTTTTATCTCTGAAATTTGCTGGCTGAAAAATGTTAAGTAGTTCACGCAAACAGAATTTAGAGGAAAAATATAATAATAAATATAAAATAATTTCTTGCATTACAGTTACGAAAGAAAAAAAAATAAATTAAATTGTGCTGTGTATTTTGGGGACAATTTTGTGAACCTAATAAAATAAAATTTCATTTTAGGGAGAAGATTTGCTGCGGAGTGATTTTCAAAGCTCCAAACGGGGAAGTTTTGGTCGATCCTAGGTTTTTAAAACCGTGCTCGGCCCGATTGGCTAAGTGTCAAAAGAGGAGGGCGTCATTGGAGAAGACCGAACTCGAAATTAACGATGCCGCTACTAAAGGAAAAAGCTACAGCGACACCAGCTCGGATTCGGGGTATGACGAGTCATCTAACCAAGGTGCTGCTGATCACGGATCGGCTCTGTTCCCGAAAAAGCCCGAGAAACAGCAGACACCTGTCTCGTGTAGTAGTAATAACGTTAACAGGAGCATAACGTCGACAATAGGTAATGATAACGATCTAATGCATTCAAAAATCGACAATTAATGTACGCTCTCTGTAGATTGTTCTAATTTATTCGTTTACTGTTACTGATTAGCGTTTAAGTAACTTAAGGCTTTGACATTTTATGTGTTTTTGGGATACTGTATTCCAAGTCTCTGTGGCACTTTCTGGGTACATTTTAAATCTAATCCTTCATAAAGACTAACAAATGAAGGCTTTTTTCAGAGATCACTTAGAAAGAACTTTTGTTTGTTAACATGGAAATCCAAACAATTGTACAATTTTTTTAGTTGCTCAATTGTAATAATAACAACTGAAAGAAATGTATGTAAGTAATTGAATCTATCAAAGCGTTTTTAGTTAACAAAACAGGACGAAAAGTAATTATTAAGTAGCAAACTTTTGTTCGTTAACTTGACAATCGAAACTATTGTATAATTTTTCAGTTGTTTATTTTATTTGCAATAACAACTGAAAGAAATGTAAGAATGTCATTGAAATGTAGTAAGAGACGTTTAAAATTGAGTTAAATTTTGATAAACTGGTAAGCGTATTCTTTAAACATATAAAATGTTAATTTTTAAAGTACAAAAATGATGAATGTAAAAATGGACTTACTCAATGGTACCGTCCTCGATCTCCGTAACAGAGGAGTGGTATTATTGTATAAGTTTTGCAATATTTTACATTTAAAAAGCCGAAAAAAAAAATAATAAATACTTATACAAATGTGCTCATACGAAATGGTCGTTGGGGACCAAGAAAAATCTCTCTTTAGAACCATCTACGAGATGCCATTACGATTATTGTTAATAATCATACAAAACTGAACAGTATTGACTTTTTATCGTGGTAATGTAAAAGGATTCTTTTTATCCTTGTTTTGTTGAACGTTATTATAATATATTATTCATAATCTCATCTTCCTCCTCACCCTTTCACGTTCACCCCCCGTCTCCCTTTTAAAAGTACCCCACAGGTACCTTTTCCACCTACTGCCAACTTATTATATAAGTCTTGTCGACACAACGTGTTCCTCGTTAAAAACTGCTTAATATATTATACAAAAAATAAAACGAAACAAGCAACACACAAAGTAAATATAAGTATTGTTTTGTATGCAATTGAAGAAGATATTTATTAATATATGACTATGATTATATGTATATATTTTTTTTTTCGTGTAGTGTGGCAGCAGTACTTTTTAAGTGTCGAGTCTTTTTCCTTCTGGTGAATTGCGAAAATGATAACTTAGGCAATCCAAAGCTTTCAGGAATATCTTAATTAGTTGTTAATATGTTAACAAATCCATTTTTGTAAAAATAAACATCGGTTTTACTTCAGATTTTATAAATTTGTATAAATTAACGAAATTGAAGGTTTTCGGTTGTCTTTTAATCAGCGTTTCGTAAAAAAATCACCAATTCTATTAATTGTGCATAAATAGTTGTATAAATGTCGCAGACTGGTGCCTAGTCCACAATTCTTGTCGATATTTTTAATTGCTTTACCATCTTGGTATTTTCGTTCTTTGATATTACGAAGGGCCGTATGTCGTTTGCAAATATAAGAGCCGTACTTAGGCCGACGATCAAAATAGTTAATTATTCCCTATTTTTATTAAAAACAAATTTTATTTTATTCGTAAAATGTACAATAACGTTATAGACATAATCCTCTCTGAGAACAGAATGTTTCCTAAGTACGCCTCTGATAATAACGTAATTTGCTAACGACGCACAATATTTAATTATTTGTTATAAATACTAAGCATTTCCAAAATTAATGAATTTCTCAAATTTTGTAGATCTCAATTTTAATAACTTTTTGCTTATTGTTTTGGTTTTCTTAATTTTACTAAAATCTTATTTAAAAAGCAGTTACCAAATTGGAGATTATTTGGAAGTAATGACTAACAATTTCCCATCCTTTAAAAATTGAAATTTATATCGACAAATAAATAAAGGAATTATTTGATACATATTAGAATTAAATTATACATTCCAAAGGTACTGTTTGTTGCAATATTAATATTTACGGTCCAATAATGTGGAATTTATTATTAAAAAATTAAAAATGGGTGGGAAGATGCATATAATGGTAATAAACGTTAATAACTAATGACTGCTGCTTCGGAATTTATTTTTATTAATACATGATAAAGATGATATATTTTATTAATTATTCATATTTTAAGTTTTAATGCAATTTATTTGAGAGCATGTTACAGACTGCCTTACTATTATCAATATTAATTTTTTTAAATGTATTTAATCTAAGGATTAAGATATACCTTTAAATACTAAATATGTACTATTTCTATTTTAAAAAGGAACATCTTATCGGTTAGCTTGTAGTGTCGTAATATTATTGTTTATTAATTGATAATATTGTCTGATAAAACGACAAACTTTATGATCTTGGAAAAAACATTTAATTTTAATTTTTTTTCGTAATAAGTGCATAAGTAATACGATCTATGAAGAATCAAAATAGCCACTAACAGCTAATGTGTAACATTTCATCAAATGCATTCTTTTCTAAGGTTTGTTATATGTAATTATTGTTACCATCTTATATATTATCGTGCACATTGATAACGTAATATTAAATATAACTGCTACTTGCCTGTTAACTACTACGTAGAGTAATACTTGAGTAAGACTGACTTTTTATAACTCATATTTATATGTGGAAAGAATCCAATAATGTCGTATAAAGTCGAAATGTTTTTAAATTACAATTATGATATCTAATAAATAATTCGAACATATCGGCGGCACAACTTGGACGAATGAAGTAGTTAATGTTGATCCTAAAAGAAAATGCTTCCCAAGAAGACTCAAAACGCGCAAACTTAATTATATAATGTCGAGTAACTCTGAAAGAAAGAAAAAATAGAAGTGTAGGCGATATAATTATTTTACAAAAAAAAATAAAGATAAAAGTACCTCTGTGATGTAACATCAAAGTTATTAAGTAATGTAGTATCTTAACTAGTTAAGTACAAAAAAGAATGCATTTATGTCTAGGAATAAAAAGTTGATGAATGTATTGTCTATTATGATTTTAAAAGAAAATTTTGTTTCTTTTATGTATTGTAGTTGTGCTACTTTTGATAATCATGCATAGAAAACAAATCTTATTATACTATATCAATTTTAGTGTATTTGGAAAAAATAACTTGAAAGAAGT
>NW_020442466.1:4031815-4038546 GCF_000699045.2 Agrilus planipennis
ACTGGTGAATCAGGACCAAAAGCATATATTTAAATGAATTAATTTACGTAAAGTATCATACCTGTCATCCCAATATAACTTGGATCAAAAATTGTGTAAAGTAAAACATGAATTTTTGATTTGTTATCTTTAGGATTTGATATTTTTTTTTTTGGGACAGTTTTGAAAATAAAAATGTTTTTGTAATGCAAAACAAGTAATTAAAAATTTATTAGTGCCTATTTAATATTTACAAAATGTAATACTAGAAATTATGCTTCGATTTTTTGAACATCCTCTTTATTTATGTCAAATTCTTGAGGAATTGCTCCAACATCTTTCAAAAGTCTCTGTTTTTCAGCAAAATAATCCTTGAACCATTTGATGTGTCCCTTCTTTTCTTCAACACTTAAATAAGGGTTTTTGGACAATCCAACACAAACCAATTCCATAAAGTGCCTTATAGGACCTTTTTTTGGACACCAGGGTGCTAAATGCTTCTCAAGAAATATGTGTTCCATAAAAGGTACATCCCGTTCCTCCAAATCTACAAGTTAAGAAAAACTTACACTTGGAATTTTGGGTAAATATCTTTTTAACTTAAACATAACAATTTTGTAGAGTTTACCTTGTTCATTGTCTATGGGAAATTTCCAAAGTTTTCCCTGTTCAGTCCACAATATCATCTCCTGAAAATAATTTGCAGGAGGATGGGTTACTGCAAGTCGCAACTCTCTCTTATATAATTTATCCCAAATCTTGTTTTGTACTCCCTCCTGGTCTATATCAGTACTAAAAATTCCTAAAGGTCTGCTGCCAAATATGTTAACTGTCTCCAATTGTCTAAAATTAACAAAATGATACATTAGATTTGTTTCAACAGAAAAATTACATGAACTAACGTAGCTTCAAATGATTTTTGAATTCTTTTTTTATAAGGAATTTTCTCATTAACTACTGATTTGTCCTGCAATCTTGTTGATCCAATTACTTGTCTTATTTGCTGAGCTCTAGATATCTCTGCAGGCTTTTGTTCTCTATCTATTGTCATTCCCTTAATTATGTCACTAAAAAGAAACTCGTATTAATTTTGAGTAATTAGGTATGTAAAAAAAAGTTACCTTAAGCTTTTTGAAGGTTGTTTATTAGGGTCAGCAACAGTAACCAACAATTTTTGTAAAAGTTCTGATTCTGTTTGTTTCTGATTTCCTCCTATTACTTCAGCAACTTTTTTTACAGTCGATTTGAGATTACTTTCTGGAATGATAAAAACACTAAAGGATGTAAATAATTAATAAACTTACCAGTTGGTTGTTTAGAGGTTGAGTCTTCAGCTTTCTTGTCTGCTAGTTCGTTGTTAAAGTTTTTTCGTGTTGCACGTGCAAATTCAGTGGACTTTTTAGACTTATCTGCCACGACATCCTCCTGCAAATTGTTCATATTATTGAAAATTTTTACAATTTACAAATCATACATCAATCATTTGCTTTAAAAGTGCATTTAGTTTCTGTAAGGCAGGATTATTTTTAATTTCTTCTTTTGGTTTTTTATCTTTTATACCGTCTTCATCATCGTTTGAATTAGTAGATACAAACCGATAAAAATAACGAATACTTTTTTCTGGTTTGACCAGTATTTCTCTGAAAAAAGTAGGTTGTTCATTTAAAGAACTGCGAAATATTGATTCACTTACTTAAAACTTGTCCGCAACATATTTAATTTCAATTTATTAATTCTACCTAAATAGACTATTTTGTAAGGTTATATGTATCTTGTTTGACAGATGGGTTTACCATAGATAGCACATGTGTACATTGATAGTTTCATGGAAATAACTATTCTCACGCTGAACGGGTTTTTCTAAATTAAGTGTAACATTTTTGAAAGCTTTAAATTTTATGTACCATATTTTAGATTATTACAAATTAGTATTCGAATAAAGGAAATGTATTTGGTCAATAGAAATATTTTTGCCTTATAAATTCTAAAAATTTGATTGTTTTTTTTTTTGAAAGCTACGAGATTTTAGCCACAATCATGTCTAAAAAAATAAAAAGGAAGTGGAGCAATGAGTTTGTTATTACATGTTTTATTGTCTTTTGCATTTAAATTACTATAAAATTATAAGCTTTAACAGCTTATTATTGTCTGATTAAGTATATGCAATTACTTATTTTTTTGTGATGCGAGTCAAGTCAGTGGATATTTTTTTTAAACAAGTTTGAATTTACATTTGACAGTTAACCTGTGCTGTTTTGGAAGGTCGTTTATTTTTAGTTCCTAGTTCCTGCTTTTGTGATTTATCTTACGAAAAACGAAAAGAATAATCTTAACGAGATGATTAACAAGAAATGATAAGATTTTCCTTTGACTAGCTGTGATAAAGAATTAGTTAGTGTACTGAAAAATGAAACGAAAAGGAAACTCTATTTTTAAGGATGTCTATAACTACCCTTATTCTTACAAAAACGTATGCCATAGATTTTACAATGATACTAAAGGTAATTGAACATGAAATAATTAATGTGAAATAACAGTAATTTATTGTTGATTTTAGATAGTGTGGATTTCATCCAACGAATGGGATTGGTAAAGAGGTTGCCGGTTCATCAGGGCTGTGTTAATACACTTTGTTGGAATGAAACAGGTGAAATCATTCTTTCAGGCTCTGATGACCAACATCTTGTAGTTACACACGGCCATACTTATAAAGTACTGGAAAATTATACTACTAGTCATCATGCTAATATATTTAGTGCAAAGTTTTTACCTAGTTCATGTGATCGTCAAATCATATCATGTTCTGGGGATGGTATTATATTACATACAGGTGAGTGGTTTTTTAGTCAAACTAAATGTACTATTTTGTTTTTAATTTTTTTAATATTATACAAAATGAAGGTTGTTTAGGTAAAATTAATATTGAAATGGATCAGTTGTGGGTGTAATTTAATCATTTATAGATTTGGATAAGCCCCAAGAAACATTTTACAACCAGTTCAACTGTCATTCAGGTACTACTTACGAAGTAATAACAATTCCTAATGATCCTCATACTTTCTTCAGTTGTGGAGAAGATGGTACTGTACGTTGGTTTGATCTTCGTACAAAAACAAAGTAATTCCTGTTATATTGTAGGAAACTTGTTGCTCTACTGAATAATTTAATGCTATACAAGATGTATTTGTTTTTGAACTTGCAAGTGTTCTTTTTTATTTATTTCAATGTAAAAGTCACTAATGCACTGTTCTGTTGTTGTTGTTATTGTATAAATTAGTTAGTTTTGCTTAATTTGTAATACATGTAATTAAAATTGTTTTCTAGGTGTAAAAAGCCACGTTGTAGAGATGATATTCTAATAGCAAATTCACGGGCTGTCACTGCACTGACTGTTAATCCACTTGCACCCCACCAATTGGGAATTGGCTGTTCTGACTCCACAGTTCGAATTTTCGATCGTAGGTTTTTATCTTTAAATTCAGGTACAGTCTATTTATTAGTAACTATTTGAACAATCATTTTTACAAAAAAAAAATCATAGATGGATCAAATGCAAAACCTTTCTGCAAATTTATGGCACCAGATTTGGAGGATAGGCCCTACAGAATAACATCATTAAGTTACAGCCCTGAAGGTCAAGAAATGCTTGTTAGTTACTCATCAGATCATCTGTATCTGTTTGGTGTTCAGGTGTTTATTCAACTATAAAAATAGTTTTAATTATTCGCTTAATTTTTTAACTTGCCTTTTTGTCAGGATCGAAAAGCGGTCCAATTGAAAAAGTTAATGAAGAAATCTAACGGTAAATCTAAATCAGATTTGACTAAAGCAGAGGGTAAATCGCCTCCACCAGTTCGCAGGCTGAGACTGAGGGGCGACTGGTCAGATACAGGTCCAGATGCCCGCCCTGAAAGGGACACTGCAACCACTGTCAGTAAGTTCAAAACAATATCTGTTGTTTCTTTGTTGTTCAAATGATCAGTTCAGGTTGCTTTAATTAACATAATTGTTAAATTCTCATTATTTTAACGTTGAAGGTATTGGTCAAGCAAGACAACAGTTGCATTCAACTTTAATGCAACGTATGACTGATGTGCTCTCTAGAATGTTGAATGATCCCTTGACAAGGGCAGCCCTCAGTGCTGGCGGTGAGGACTCTCTGGCCGAGAACGTCAACGAACAAGAATCAAGTCCACGAAGTGGTGAAGAAGACAGCGCGAATGCCCCAAATTCAAACGAAAGGGACGAGACTTCAAGAACAACCACCAATCTAGAAGAAGGAGCCAACGATGAAGATGTTGAGTAAGTCTTTTAGATATTTAGGATGATGATATATTCTTCTATTATTTATATTATAATCTTCTACTACTTATATTACAATTCTTGTTTAAGTATGCCTGAAGTTAATCAACCTTCTGCCCCATCTTCATCTACTACCAATTCCGAAACCCCTACAACTTCTGGTTCTTCTACTACGGAATATAAGTCGCCCATCGTTGGCCATCTTCACAGTCATCTGACGGCTCTGAAAAATCTTAGACATGGGTTTATAGAGCAGACTGGATCAGAGCCGTCGGTAAGCTTGAAGTACTCGGAACAGAGCACATCTAATTCGACGATAAGCGTCCGTGTAGGTAACGAAATTGATCGGACGAGTTACATGGCTGGCGGTGATAGCTCAGCAACGTCTCCCACATCTAAGGATGGCGACTCCAAAGAGACTGCTGGAGCATCGAGGGAAGGTGATAAAAATGATATGGTAAATATACTTCTACTTTTCCGATCGTACTTCATTTTAATCAGTCAGTTTGGATCATTTTAATGATCCTATAAATGTATTTCGTTATGATTAATTGAATATCAATTCTTCACAAAAGCTATTGTTGCTTCAGTATCTTTCGTGATCAATACGTAACTATGAAGATAAAAGATTGCTTAAAAACGTTGAATGTTTTAATTAATAAAGTACAATAAATTATTTTCTAAAAAGCAAAATTGTATAACTAAAGAAGTCACATATAATATAATATATGCAACCCAACATACGCCGTATATGTTCATGCTGCATAGGTACTCGCTTTATCCTATATTATATTAAGGTTTTCTTTGCAGATTTCAGATGTAGAGCTCGATTACGAAAGTGACCCAGAAGAAACAGAGGTAGTACAAGAACAACAGGAAGCTGACGATTATTGTTATGAAGCTCAGGTGAAAACGAAGTACACAGGTCACAGAAATGCTAGGTAGTACATACTTATCGTAGTCAATTTAATTTACTTTTATTGATCGTTTCTTTTCTCTCAAAAGGACGATGATTAAAGAGGCGACATTTTGGGGCAACCAATTTGTCATGTCGGGCTCCGACTGCGGTCACGTCTTCGTTTGGGATCGAGAGACGGCAGAACTTGCCATGCTGTTACAAGCCGACCAGCATGTAGTTAACTGTTTGCAGCCCCATCCAACCCTTCCAATTCTTGCTACCAGTGGCATTGATCACGACATAAAGCTATGGTCGCCGGTCTTGGATGAACCCAATTTTGACGAGAAAGCTGCTGACGACGTGAGTATATTTTTTTTATGCTGTTGTCAGTATTCCATGCCGAAATAAGGACCCGTACAAAGCAAACTCGTTTTGTAAACATTTTTGAGAGTTTGAAGTTTCTCAGAATGGATTGAAAAGTGTATAAGTTAAAATTATAAATAATTTATGTAACTTTGTAAACACGAGTTGGAATTCTTTTTGAAAATTTCTATGAACATGAACAATTATTGTTTTCTTCTGTTGTCCATTCTTTTTTTCTCAGATTAATTAGATGCTTTTTCTAATTAGCTGGTGAAAAGAAACGCGATAATGCTTGAAGAAACCAGAGATACCATAACAGTACCTGCTGCCTTCATGATCCGGATGCTAGCATGCCTCAATCAGATCCGGCGCAGCGGACGGAACAGGATGCGTATGCGCGGTGACTCTGAAGAGTCATGAAATTAAGGTACTGTCTCTTCTCTTTCTGTTTATCCGTCGTTGCTATTTTGTTTCCTCTCTGTATTCTTTTCACTCGTTTGTTGTTGTTAATGTTATCGTTACTGCCCTAGCTATTATTATTACAATTATTGATCTTTCACGTTCAGCTGTATCCCGTTATTGTCGTTGTTGCTGCTGTTGTTACTGTTGCCCCACTTCCTGTCGAGACTTTTATAAAGGAAAATATATAAATAAAGAAGAAAGCTTCCATAATGTACAAAGATTAAAGAAATTACACGGCCTTGAATTTTCCATAAGTTTGCTAATGCTGATCTCATTTACGTTAGATTGATTTTGGGCAGTCAACATGTTCAGAAAATAATATCGATAATTCTTAGAACTAGATGTTTGACGTGTTTGCCTTTCTTTTTTGTCTATTTCTTTAAAAAAAAAAAAAAGGAACTTCTTTTGCGTAAGATTTTAACATCTAAGACTGAGCAAAGGCAAAGAAATCCGGAAAATTTGTTTTTCTTGTGATTAACGTATAATTAATTAAAATATTTTGGTGGTTTTAATGTTTCAAAAGAGAGTAAAAGATTGTTTAAACATTACTAATTCATATTTATAATAAATTAAAAATTAAAACTACTTATTTGCTGAACAGAATGAAATTTTCAAATGCAAAATTTTATTATAATAGATGCAAAATCCTCAAGTAACTTTGCTATTTTTTTTAGAGCATTTTCTTTTTTGTTTTTGTGGTGATACTAATATTGAATAAAACGGATGG
>NW_020442466.1:4038553-4053660 GCF_000699045.2 Agrilus planipennis
TAATTATCTACATTTTAAATATCTATTCTATTGTAAAAATTGAATTAAATTTATGTAACTTTTCAAATAAATTATGTAATTTTTGAACATCTTGTGAAGTTTATAAAGAAGAAAAAGAACACAAATAGCTAATTAAAACGTTTTATTGAGAAAAGATTATATCACATTCACATATTTTAAAAATACTGACAACAATAATATCAAGTGTACAATGAAGACATTGCGTTTCTTTTTTAATCTCACTTTCAAGTAAAAAATCCATACCTATAAAAAACCATTAGATCAAGCACTCCATAGACCATAATAGCTGTAAAAGTTAATACAGAGCGCTTTCAGTTCAAACAAAATAAATTTTAGATGTGCTCTGATTGAATCTTAAAATTGAATATGCAAGTTTTAATAACATTAACACCTAACAATTAGTTTTAACAACAACAACATTAATTATATAAGACTAGCCTCTTCATCGAGTAATCTTTGCGCCTCTATAATAGAATTGTTGTAACATTGCGGAAACCTTTTATTTAAAGCTGCCGCTGTCGTCATATTCTGCTGCCTTCTAATAAAATAATAGGCAACTGCAGCAATAAATACTACCGATAAGATTAGAGTCATTACGATTCCACCTGCTGCAAAGGAATGTAGACATAACAATAGTTTATAATATAATAAAAAAAAATTTAATTACAAATTCCTATCGGTGGCTCCGTGTATAAGTACGTAGAAAAATTGTAAACAACAAACCCTGATACTTACCAACCAGTACAAACTTCGGAAACACTTGTACAAAGTAGGGCCTCGACACTAAAACATCGTGAACCCGTAGTAAGGAACCGTTGGAGGGGAGTTGGGGCACTTCTAAAATTTCGCAAAACAACGCAAACAAGTCGACAGTCCAGAAAGGAATAACCATCTTGTTCTTTTTTATTTTCGGCCCGCGTGCCACAAAGTATGGCTTCATTTTCAAATCTAAATTGTCGTAACCGTGAACGCCAAATTTCGATTTGTTGCTCACTTAAAAACAGAAATACTTTTCATTGCTTTATGAAGTAAGCAATTTTTACTGTGTCTACCTTTAAAATTGAATTTTTTCGAAAGATATTCAGCTGAAATTGCCAAGTCTTGAAATCCATAACCATCATCAGCTAAAAGAAATATAGGAGGGGTACGTGGATTATTTTTAAAGTGCCATCTAGTCAAAAGATCGTCCTTTTTAAACACCGAAAAGTGTCCTTGTTTCTTAGAAAATTCAGTCAAGTTTTCATAAATTGCTTCTTCGTATCCTTTAAAGTTCAAAACAATATTAAATTATCAGTATTTTATTACTATTAAAAATTATTACCCTCATGGGGAAGAATATGTAAAACAGGTGAGCTTCCAGCAATATCATAAGTATGGGGCTCTAAATATTGCGTTATGTCTATAAAATGCGGGGGGCTTACGCTGTCCATGCCATGGTCACTTAGAAATATTAAATTTACTTTTTCTGTTAAGTTGTTTTCCTCTAATTTTTTCTAAAATTCAGAACTATTATATACAAGGTTTTTTTATATTACATTCACTTACTTACAATTAAGTAACAAGTTAAATTATCAAGTCTTTTTATCAACTCAATAATTACTGGTGAATCAGGACCAAAAGCATGAGCATGTGAATCTGGCTCCTCAATATAAAGCATAATCAAATTTGCTGGCCTTTTGGGATGTACTATCCATGATATTACCTTCAAAATTTGTGTACTTTACAAATAGTTAAACATTTTGTAAGTCATTTACAATCATACCTCATCAACTCTTTGATTCCAATCAAAATGAGGGTCAAATTCCTTAAAATATTGTGGGTATGTGTTTTGGTATGGAAATGATCCCCCTGGCCACATCATTATCCCAGAATACCTATCACTAGCTGCCCTTTCATTATGTGTCTTTAACATACATACAATTTAGCACACTGGTAATAATTAGATACTGCTATAATTTACCCATATTGGAACAATTTCTTCATTATAATGAAACATTTCATAACCGTACTTGATAATTTGCTGTTGCTCTGGATCATAAAAATTGTTTGCCATTACTCCATGAACTTCTGTGTATAATCCTGTTGCAATAGAATGGTGGTTGGGAAAAGTTTTTGTAGGAAAGACATTATTAATATATGGTGCGTAAGTTCCTTCTCTTCTTAGAGCAAGTATGTTTGGTGTCTTTTTACCAACAAAATCGTAACGAAAACCATCGAAAGAAATAATTATTAAAACAGGATATTTTGATATACAATTTGCAAAACTTAATAATAAAAACGATAGCAAGATTTCACTTTGCATTTGTAATTTGAGTTAGCACTGAGAACTTCACAACTGATTCCTTATTTTACATCCATAATTTGTAGAAAGTAATGTAAATTATTTCGTAAAAATATCGTTCGGGTTCACCATACTGTTAAACTTCCCCTTATCAAGCCAACTGATAAGGTGAAAGTTGTTTTTGACTTAGAATAAAACAAGTTTTAATTAAAATTTGAAGGTAAAATAATTTAGGTTATGTAACCTACCTGGTTTTTCTTTGAGCACATGAAAACTCTGTGTATATTAAGCCAATTTTAATAGGTAATTATTGATACAATTTAGTGAACAATTGGACTGCAAATCTACGAAACAAATTTGGAATGTAAACAGTTAATTATTAATTAAGATTTAATTGTAAGTTTAAAATAAGAAACCATAAACATTTAATACATTACAATTTCATACGGCATGTGTAATGGTAAACACTATCTTTTCTTATTCGCTTTCTATGGTATATAGAAAATCAGTGTTCTATGGTAAATTTAAATCTGTTGTTTCTGAAGTTAATGACATTTGGCGCATGTTTGAAGAGTATTTTTTAGATGATTCATTTGTTGACTACAATAAAATTGATTTTAGAATTATCCATGTAGGCACAATATTATAATCAAATAACAATTCTTTGTGGTATTATCTGGCTGTAATTTATCCTTTTCTGCCTTCAGTTTGCCGAGAAGTTAATGTCGTACCACCATTACACTTAGCTGTGCTTTGTACAAGCCTTAATCACGGATTCATGTTATTTTACATGGCTCAATGGAGCCTGAAGTCAGTGCAGTCCTTCATGGACTGCGGCAGATATGGGTAATTGCATGGGCAGTTGCTTACCAACATCTCGCAGATTATTTTCTAGTGATGATAAAACAGACTTTGCTGACCTTATAAATGTAAGATATAAAGCAGGCTTTAATGCAACACTGATACAATTGCTTTCCAGAATCCTAATGAAGATACTACTAACAAAAGGTATGTTTGAAGAATAGCAAGAGTTACATTATATTACATTGCACTAGAATATTTTGTGAGTATGTATATCTTTAAGTGAAACTTGTTTTTCATGCTTGCATGAAGATGTTTTTTAATTCGGCATTTCCTCAAGACTAAAAAGAAACACAGACCAAAGGTATAATTTTAATTTGTTTTAAATAACCCCTTTAGTTTTCTTGTTTCTTAGGAAGCAGTTTTAAATTTGGTTGAAGACATTTTCCCCTCTTCTAAAAGTACTAATTATTCCAAGCTCAACAAGATACCACAGTATGTAATCATAAAATTGTACACATTTTCGGTTAAACATTAAAAGACATTTGATTTGTAGCTCATCAGATAGACAGAACATACCTTTACAATGTTTAGATGCCCGTGCTCTTTTAACAAATACTGCAAACTCTACACCTGCTAGTTCTCTAGATCTAGAATGGGAGCATGAAGCCTTGCCCTTAGAAGTTGTACAAGAGCCCTGTAACAGTTCATGGTATAAATATTTTTTCTTTATATAAATAAAACAGCTTTTGGTAATTTTTTACATTAGTTGACATTGGAATTGAGACATGAAGTTTAGTCAGGTAGATAGTACTGACCAAGTAGAATCGTGTGGTAGCATTAATTCCGTGCGGAAACCAATGTAGCTTGAGATACAGGCTCCCTAAAGTTATTTAATCGGAGGAAATTTCGATTGGTACGGCCCTGGCTGCAGCCCTTCGTCAGCTGTTCTCGCCAAATATGCATTGATGACGTCATTGTTTAGTTAGGTAGATGTATGACAGACTCGAGTTTGTTTAATGCCCCCGCTGATACATTAGAATAATGTTAGGAAGATATTTACGATGTTTGGCGGGAACAGCTGACGGAAGGCTGAAGCCAGGGCCGTACCTACCGAATTTTCCTCCGATTAAGAAAACTTTAAGGGCCTGTATCTCACTCACATTCATTTTTAAACAAATAATAAACAAAATTCTAGTAAATACTACTACACTACTTCACTTTGGTCAGTACTACCTACCTGACTAAACTTCATGTCTCAATTCCAATGTCAACTAATGTAAAGATTTACCCAGATTTTTTGTTTATATAATTAATTATGTATATAGGGCTGTGGTTCCTTCTGAACGAAATAATTCTCAGTCAACTGCGTTTGATGACAATAACACAGACTGGTCACGAGTCCCTTCTGCTGATTCTTTAGAATGGGATAGCGTTCAGAATTCACTCCAAGCGACTCCACTTCCCGAAATCGACGCGGATACTCAGGCCCTATTAAATGAAATAGAAAGATTGACTGAACAGGCACTTAAGGAAACTGGACAGAGTCTAGGTAGCTGATCGATTCATTTAGAAAATGAACCAATAACAAAAAAGTATGTAATAAATTCCTTTATATTTTGTGTACAAAATGACTGTAGGACATAGTAGAAATTTTAAACAAATATCAGTCACAGATAAATTTATGTTTTTAGTTGATTAACGAGATCCTTTGTTATTTACATGTCTTCATGTTCTATAATTTTTTCATCTCACATTTTCAATAATCTATCTATGCAAACAAATTTTAAATATCCTGATGGTAATCAAATATCTTTTGAATTTTATTTTTAATTCGCGCCTGGTAGTGCTTTTAATAACTAAAAAAAATTACTTGCTTAAACGGATAGCAATCATAACAAAATCCAAATGTACCTTGTTAATAAATATGGTGCTAAACTGCTATTAATTAAATTAATTATTAAAAATGGGTCATAAAAAGAAATCCAATTAAACCAAAAGCAAAACTATTTTTTATTATCAGTTCCATTTCTTATTGCAATAAGTTTACTTAAGAAAAGTAAATATAGTCGTATAAAATTAAGCGAAATGTTCTTTGATTTGATATAGACTTGCAAATTTAGTGCATACGTTACTTTTAACTAAAATTTAGAATTTATCACTTATGAAGTTTGAATTGCATGTCACTGTTGTATATATATATTTCATGTTAACATATCATCCACATGCTACATTCATTAAAAAATATAAGATGTAATAGAGCACTGCTAATGTGTAAAGGAAAATAAACAACTGATATTTTTAACTTAAAATCCTTGTTAGTTCCTTGTTCCTAAGAAAGTAACAATACAACATTGGATTCTCATTTCACATATTTTATTCACTTATTAACTTATATAAAATTATCTAAATCAAAGTTTGAATAACAGAAGAATTCGTTTGCCAAGTTATTCTTATGCCTTGGTTCAAAAGAACACTTTTTTAAATGAAGCAGTCTTTCTACTAAATCGGCCATTATTGCACCTACAAAAATTTAAAAACAATTAGTTAATATAGATCAAAATATATGCAGAACATTTGATAGATACCTGTACATAAAATAATGTTTTCTTTTGCTAAATATTTTAAAGTCACAGCAGTTTTTGTTAAACATTCATCTGATAAAAACGGAGGATCTGCAATAACTAAATCATAATAATTTTTAAATTCTTTTGTAATACTAAGAGGTTCCTTATAATCATAGAAATTATAGTCTTCTCCAATAACAGAAAACCTTTTATCAAACTCAAAAAGTGTAACTGAAAATAAAAGATTATTCTTTTGACAAATTAATGAATGACTTTAATATTGAAATGTTGTGCCAACCTGTGCCTTTGTGATTTTGTTTCAAACTTCTGTATAATGTGGGACATGAGACAAGTGCAATTTTGTCACCTGGGCTAAGAATTTTACATGCCGCATTGGTCAAACTTATCACAGTTGAATCGTCATACCAAAACTGACTTAATTGCTAGAAGATTTAGCATGTAAATAACAAGAGGAAGGATAAGTTATCACAAGAAAAATACCCAATCTTCACTAACTATTGCGTTTGTGGATTCACTATTTTCTTGTGCTTCTTTATCTAATTGCTCATCGTAAAATTCCTGAAGTGCTTTCAGCGTCTCCGCCGATAATTGTGGGACATCTTCTCCGTCAGAATCAGTCATAAGGAATTATTTTTAAGTTGCTAATTGGAATTACATTAACATTTTTAACAAAGACTAAAAGCAATGTTGTAAAAACGCTAGAGGTTATGTTTGCAAATTTTTAGGTTAAATTTCTCAAAATTTGACCTTGTAAAACTTCATGTACGACGCATGCGTAATTTGTTTGTGTACATTGAACATTTCAAATTGAAAATCTTTGTTGTATTTTGTAATTTAATTTAATTTTTAAAATAGATCTAAAAGAATGGCCGACATGGAAGATGAAGACGTTAATGAAATGAGGAAATTGTTCAGTCAGTCTTCACATCCAATTTACAACTTGGACAATGTAAAAGAAGATGATCCTTTTAGAAAAGTCTTATTGTCAGCAGATAAGACTCGCTCTCGATTTTCTTTAGTCACTCCGAGGCCTAGTTCTCGAATGAAACTGGGAACAGCTTCCGGTGTAAGTCATATATACTTAATAATTACAGGAGGAGTATTTACATGTAAGCCTATTCCATCTATCTATTACAATAGTTAGTTTTCTAAGGTATTCGGGTACAAAGGAACCTTATCTGATAATTTACATTTTTTGTCTTTTAATTCAGTTTCAAAGGCAGCCAACAGCTATTGCGACGCCACTAAGTAACTACAGACAAGCTAGCGCTTTTCGTCCTACGACAAATGATACAATAAACAGACCCATGACTGCAGTACGTGGTGCTGGCTACACATCACAAAATAAACAAATTTTTGATCCTTTGAATCAAGCTACGATTTCACCAAATGCCTTTGAGCTACAAAAAGACGACTCGTAAGTTCATAACTGTATGTTTTTTTTGATATTTTAATATTTAATTTGTTTTTTAGTCCTGAAGAGAAAATTAAAACCCAAGAATCAAAAATTATGGAACTGGTTGAGGAATCGTGTCTTGCGAGTAGTGGTGGTAACCATCGTAAAGCCCTAGAGAAAGCGAAAGAGGCTTCAAATAAGGAGCGTAGTCTCATTAGAATGCAGGAACAATCAGGACTGGGAGATAGTCACAATCTTGATCTAACATATTCAGTAAGGAGTTTATGTGGTTTATGTTTGATTAGCGCGTGCTATTTTTTATTGATTTGTAGGTTTTATTTACATTAGCAAATCAGTATGCAGCAAATGAAATGTACACAGAAGCCCTAAATACTTATCAGTTGATTACTAAGAATCGGATGTTCTCAAACGCCCACAGATTGAAAGTTAACATGGGAAACATTTATTTCAAGCAGAAGCAGTATAATAAGGCTATGAAAATGTACAGAATGGCCCTTGACCAAGTGCCGTCAAATCAGAAGGGTCTAAGGTGAAATAAAAGATTTTTTTTTATTAATTTTTAATGCAACCTTTCCATTCAGAATCAAGATAATGCACAATATAGCGATGGTTTATGTGAAAATGAGACAATGGGAAGAGGCAATGTCTAGTCTAGAATATATAATGAATGAAGAAGCTAGTCATCGAGCCGGCCTACATCTTGTACTGTGCTGCCTTGCCATTGAAGACAGGGAAAAAATGAAAGTGGCTTTTTCATCATTACTGTCGGTGCCTTTGGAACTTGAAGATGACGACAAATACGCTCCAAATCAAGTAAACCAATTAATGAATTTGTTATTTATTTAAACAAAAATATTTTTTAAGGCTAATCCTGAGGATGTTCTTATATCAACGGCCATAAGGAACGACGACCTTCATTTGTATGAGATACAAAAGCGCAATGACGCGGAATATTGCATCTTAACGTCTGCAAAACTAATCGCTCCCCTGATTGGTTCCACTTTCAGCGAAGGTACACTTAAAGAGTTATCAATTAATATAAATTTAGTAATGGTAGACTGTTTCTAAAGGGTATGATTGGTGTGTGACAACAATTAAGAATTCAGAATATGCCAAACTTGCTGGAGACTTGGAAATAAACAAAGCAGTAATGTATTTGAAACAGAAACAAGTTTCTGAGGCCATTGAAACTTTGAAAACCTTGGACAACGATTCTACATCCAGTGGGGCTGCTACTAATCTGAGTTTTATTTATTATATGGTAATTAAACTAAAATACATCAAAAACAAGAAAAAAGGAAACATGTTTTTTTGTAGCAAGGTGATCTTAAGAACGCAGAGAAGTATGGAGAAATTGTGAAGAAGCTTGACGGTTTTAACGCTGGAGGTTTTATCAATTTAGGGGCCTGTGCAATGGCCAAAAATCAACTGGATCAAGCCAAAAACTATTTCATAAGCGCTCTCGAATGTGATCCGTCTAGTTTTGAGGCCCTTTACAATTTAGGCCTCGTTCTAAAACAGCAAGGCGCTTACGATGAAGCCTTGAAATGTTTTCAAAAGTTTACCGGCTCTTTGGCTCTTAACCCATCCATAGCATATCAAACAGCGTGGCTGTTCGAACGAATGGGAGACAACGAGGCTGCCGCTGAAGCTTACCAACAACTCTTGGGCTTAGTACCGTCTGACGCAACAATACTTCAAAAAATCGGCGATCTTTACGACAGCGAGGGGGACAAACAACAGGCTCATCATTATCATGTAGATGTAAGCATTTTTAGTAACAAACAAAATGCTTGTTGTTATGTACTATATAATTGCGTTTTTTCCAGTCTTATCGTTATTATCCATCAAATTTGGAGGTGATTAACTGGCTAGGAACTTATTACATTGAGATGCAAGTAATAGAGAAGGCGTTAACGTACTTCGAAAAGGCGGTTTTGATGCAACCTAACGAGCCCAAGTGGTACATGATGGTGGCCGGGTGTCACAGACGAAACGGCAACTTACACGCCGCTCTCAATCTCTACCAAGAAGTCCATCAGAAGTTTCCTGAGAATATTGAGTGTTTAAAGTTTCTGGCACGCATATGTAAAGATTTGGGCATGCCCGAATCCCAAAATTATATTTTGGAACTGAAAAAATTGGAAAAGAGCAAGGAAGTTAGAGAAAGGATAGGAAGCAGTCGTCCAGGTTTGTGGTTGCTGGTCTTTTCCTGTTTTCATTATTTTAATTTTTTCTTGTTTAGTTTCAAGACGCAGTGGAAGCGGTTTATCATCGAGGGGAGGATCAGGATTCAATTCGATTTTGGAAAATGCCACCGGAAATGATAGTTCTTCTTCAGGGAGCAGAAACACCAGAACACGAAGGTCTAAACTAATTGACCTACACAACAGTGGAGGCAGTTCGGACTCGGGTGTAGGTCGAGGAGGTTCTTCGGGAGGTAAGTGAGATTCTTTTGGTATTAAATCGGCAATGTTGTTGCAAAAAGCGGTTGCGTTGAATTTTTTAGATAACTTTCACGCACCAGAAAGACCAACCACAAGTTATAGTAAAAAGCACTTAGATTACGACGAATTTGGGGATGAGGAATTGGGAGACGACCTTTTACCTCAATAAAATTCACTTATTTTAGCAGTATGTGTAATATATAGAAAAACGGAATAGAAAAAAGATTAGCTTTTATTTACATATCTATTGGTACATACATACTACATATATACATACAAGCAATCGACCTTAAATAAAAAAATATAATGAAAAATATTTGTTTACAATTAATCATATACGTATTTGAATACTGCGCTTTTAATAACAAAGGAACCCGATCAATCTTAAAACTAATTATTATGCTCAAGTTATTATTTGATAAAATTACATATTTATTTTGTATCACATAATATTCTTTCCCTAAATTCAATTTGAAAACGAGACAGTGCGCTTAATTAAGTAAATGTAGCCGCCTACTTCGTTCTTTAATTTTTTATTCGGTATATCTGCCTAGAACGAGGGCCCTCATTAACGGTGGGATCTCCTTGGGATCGTGTAGAACTTCCAAAAGCATTTTCTCAACGTTTCGCATCACCGCCACTTTATGATGAGACTTCAACGGGTACGTTATTGGCCCAGTTGGTCCATTCTGCGTACATTTTAATTCCCAATTAATTTGTTATTTATAAGCGGAAAACGCAAATAAAAAATTATTTTCTACATACTTTGTACCAAAAATTGATAGTTATCGTGTGGTCTCCTCTCATTAACGATTCCACCTGATGCCACCAATAAATTGGTATATAGAGAACGTCGCCTGGTTCCATAACTGTTTCACAGCCCTTTATGTCTTTGAATTTTGGAAATTTACTATAATCTGGCCTCTCAAAATCAACCTAAAAAAACATTCATAAAAATACCATTACAAATACTGTTTCTTTTTATAAGAAATTTACCATACTTTGGCGATCATGCGGATGATAAACGGGATGGGGGTACAAACGATCAAATTGATCAGGTGAAAATAAAATGCATCTTTTATAGCCCTGCACTTGCGCAAAAAGATTTTGTTGTTCGTCATAATGACATGGTGTCACGTTGCCTTCCATCCCGATCAGTAAGTGATTCGATGTGAGAGGGCCCCAGTTTTGTTTCTTTTGTATGCTGTTACAAAAGTCCCAGTCGAATTTTAAGAAGTCGCGCACTATCGCTGGTCCCACTGTATCATTCAAACCTTGCTGCAGATACAACCTACAAAAAGAGTTATATCTAAGCAACAGTAAACGCAAACAATCGCTATAATCGTACCTTTCGTCGCCCCTCTTCCATTCTTTTAGTCTTTTTATAAATTCGGGTAATTTCATTTCGACCATTTTGGTAGGCGGCGTAAATTCGACGCCCCTATTAGTCTCGTTGTTGGGTAATTTTTGAAGTATCTTTTTTTCGTCGTAATATTTAAATTTGTAATTGCGCGATATAAAAACTGTAAAATCCCCGTTTCCCATGTGCTTTTCTAAATAATCGAGGTTCCATTTTTCGGCAGACTTTACCAGTTTAGAACCAGTAATAACCACCGGTTCCTAAAAATTAAAAACAAGTCCAAGATACTTTTGACAATGTTTATGAAACCTTGCTGGAAGTTGCAATTAAATTATTACTTATATAGACATAAAATAAAAACATAAAACGCGTAAAATAAGTATATTTTAATTTTTAGCAGCTACCAAATCTTTTATTCCATTCTAAATATTTATTAAGAAGTTGTTTATCAGTTAGAGGATTAGTTGTTTGTATAGCATTAAAAATATCTTCTATTGAAGGACCGGAAACTTCTGTTTTCTTTGAAAATGTTTCTGAAATTTCAATTTTTTTTAGGGCAGATCTAATGCTTTTCATGCAAGCTTCTTTGCATACTAATTTCAAATCTGAGCCTGAAAATGAACCAGTCATTTCCGCAGCCTTTTTCAGTACCTCTTCATCAATAGAATGAGCACAATTTTTTAGAAAATATTTAAATAGCTCATATCGGTTTTCTTGGTTTGGTAAATTTATAAGTATCCGCTTTTCAAAACGTCTCAACAGAGCTGCATCTAAGTCCCAAGGCTTGTTAGTGCTCGCTAATACGAAAATAGATTCATTTCCTTGTAATAACCCATCCATTTGAATCAGAAGTTCGCATCTGAACCTTCTGGAGGCGTCCTGATTTGAACCATTGCCTTGACAAAAGACTGCGTCGATTTCATCGATAAATATAGTTGTGGGAGCCTCCAGCCTTGCTAAATCAAATAGAACTTTGATCATTTTTTCAGATTCACCTCTCCATTTGCTTACAAAGGTACTGCTGGTCAAATTTATGAAAGTCGTATTGCTTTCACAGGCTACAGCTTTTGCTAAGTGTGTTTTCCC
The DNA here is from genome assembly GCF_000699045.2 of Agrilus planipennis. Classification (NCBI taxonomy): domain Eukaryota; kingdom Metazoa; phylum Arthropoda; class Insecta; order Coleoptera; family Buprestidae; genus Agrilus; species Agrilus planipennis. Next base: position 4,050,555 of record NW_020442466.1, read on the forward strand.
TGTCCCTGGTGGACCATATAATAATATTCCTTTCCAAGGTCTTGTTAACCCAGTAAATAAGTGAGGATACATTACTGGATAAATAACCGACTCTTTTAATAACTGTTGTGGTTTCTCCAGTCCAATGCAGTCCTTCCATGAGGTTCCCGAATAGTCGTCGATTATTTCTTTCTTAACAGCATCTGCAAGTTCTTGCCATTCTTTGGAATATGTTAAACAGAATGCGGATGTTTGCACCCTATTGTACTCTTTCTTAACTTCTGGATCTGAATCTGTTGATAGCATTCTTTTAATTTGAAAATCAAACTGTTTATTATCAGACTTTGTTTCCTGTTCACATTGAGTTACATTCACTTTAGATTGTTTAGTTTCTACACTATTTTGTGAACGATATTTCTTTGTTTTTGCCTGTACTTGTTCAAGTTGTTTGATAATTTTTGGAACTTTGTTGAATTTTGTGTATTGAAAACTCATAAATTCTTGTAGAATTGAATCCAAGTCGACGTTGTCACAGAGTTCATATCCAGAAATGATAGGGTCAGCTTCTGTTTCTAGACATTTTAATGTGTTGGTTAGACTTTGCTCTCGCAAGAAAGATGCAACTAAAAGTAATATTGCCCGTTTTCTTTCAAAAATATCCCTATGTGTGTGTTGAGTGTATTTCTTAGGAGTTTCCTTCTGCATCATACATAAATATATTTGTAAAACTTGTACAGTAAAATGTAGTGTACCTATATAATAAAGCCATTCAAATAAACTACTGCCAAACAATAAAACGGTTGCCAAGTAACTTGTAATATGAGCTTATTAAGTAAATCACTTTAATAATAATATTATACATACATTAACAGGTCTGCATCGCCAGGGAAACAAAAGATTTTGGCTTTTATTTATAAAAAGCTTTTTTTAGGTTATGTTTTCAAAAATATGTTAAATTTAATTCAAGGGATAACGTATGAAGCTATAAAATAATTGGGATGTATCTAATATTATTCCAATGTAAACTTACATTCTCAGCCATTAATTCGTCAACTTTAGGATCTTGATAATCTAATCTTGGTATTTGTTCTAATGAAATATCATATTTTCTTAATTGACTATAGTCCCAACCTTTCTTTTCACTACCCATTCTTGACTTTAAAAAAAAATGTATTTTTAACAAGTGGTAATTAATATATTTATTAAAGTTATTTATATATTTTTTACACTATCAGTAGATAACACATCACATCACACAACAATAACAATGACAATCATAGATTACTGACAATTAATTAATAGATTAAGATATAACAGATCATGACATAAATGAGAATCATAGATGAGAGTGATAACCATAGATAACGATAAGTATGACCATCGACGTTTACTGTATGTCTATGAGTATGACCAACATAAACGTTTACTGTTTATTGGAATTTTCGATCTTTCGGCTTTATAACTGATGAGAAAATTGTAATTTTTGAAGTGTCATTGTGATATTCGAATTTCCAGTTAAGAATAATTAAGAGTATTTGTTACTATCATTTGAACAACAGAAAGTACTGCAAAATGACTGCAGAAGTAAACAGTTATTATCCAGACTATGCAACGGAAACCCCAAAACAGTTTCAATTTAGTCCCTACGCTGATAACGGAGGGTATGTTTAGTATAACCTAATTTGCATTTTTGCAAGACATTTTAAAAATACTTAAATTTAGGAGCGTGGTAGCTATTGCTGGGGATGATTTCGTCATCATAGGTGCAGATTCTCGTCTAAGTACTGGTTTTGCAATTTATACCCGAGATCAGAATAAATTGTTTTCATTATCCAAGTCCACCGTTCTTGGTTGTTCAGGTTGTTGGTGCGACGCCCTAACTCTCACTCGTATATTAAGTGCAAGAATGCAAATGTACGAACAAGAACATAACAAAGTTATGGCAACACCAGCAGTGGCACAGATGTTATCAACCATGCTGTATTATAAAAGATTTTTTCCGTATTATGTGTCTAATATCTTAGCAGGACTGGATACTGATGGGAAAGGGTGTGTCTACAGTTATGACCCTATTGGTCATTGTGAAAAAGCCACATACAAAGCTGGAGGATCTGCTGGAGCTTTACTTCAGCCGCTTTTGGATAATCAAATTGGTCTTAAAAATATGCAGAATGTTACACCAGCACCTCTAACATTAGAAAAAGCTTTGGCTTTGCTAAAGGATGTGTTCATTTCTGCCGCAGAAAGAGACATCTACACTGGTGATAAAGTCAACATTAACATCATTACTAAGGATGGAATTAAAGAAGACACTTTTGAATTAAGAAAAGATTAATCAGTCAGTAAGTGTTTTATATTCCTTTTTAAATGGTTTATCATTAAATTAAATATATACCCATGTAAAATATTTTTTTTTGTTTGTTGTCCTCAAGAAAAGGAAAAATTTTAAATCACCAGTTAGAACTTTTAATTTCCTAAATAATAAAGTAATTTTTATAAGTACTTCTGTTTTAAAAAACGATATTATTAAAGTAATGTAGTTGCCTTAAAAGTACAGAAAGAAACTTCTAATAATGTAGGAAGTATTTTATTAAATACACATTTGTGTTGAAATTATAAAACAACTTACTTTAATGGTGAAGTTCAATGTCCGGCACCAAATTACTGAAAAAAAAGGAACATGTTAGACTCTTTTTAATTATGAATAATCATCAATATAGGGGGACACTCATGATGCAATTTAGTTAGGTATGAAGGTAAAAATAATTAACTGGAAATCATCATAAATAATAAATTGTTAAATTATTAATAAGGAAAGAAAGTTTTTTTTATATTAAATCTGTAAAACTGTATCATGAAAGGGGACAAACTAAAATACCTAAACTGTGGAAAATCAACTTATTTTCTCCCCTGAAAAACATAAATAGCTACTTTAAAATATGTTATCTCTTGCCTTCAATTTTTTTTGCATATTTAGTAATAAGTAATAACTTTTTTGTTTACCTTCTTTGATGCAGCTCCTACTTTAGCTTTCTTTGTACCTCTAACTTTCTTCATCCTATTTTTCCTTTCTTTGCGCTGTTTACGTGTCTGCTGTTTCTTTTCGTAAAGTCCATGCCTTTGTAAC
>NW_020442466.1:4054369-4078012 GCF_000699045.2 Agrilus planipennis
GTATTTTATTAAATACACATTTGTGTTGAAATTATAAAACAACTTATTTTAATGGTGAAGTTCAATGTCTGGCACCAAATTACTGAAAAAAAAAGGAACATGTTAGACTCTTTTTAATTATGAATAATCATCAATATAGGGGGACACTCATGATGCAATTTAGTTAGGTATGAAGGTAAAAATAATTAACTGGAAATCATTATAAATAATAGATTGTTAAATTATTAATAAGGAAAGAAAGTTTTTTTTATATTAAATCTGTAAAACTGTATCATGAAAGGGGACAAACTAAAATACCTAAACTGTGGAAAATCAACTTATTTTCTCCCCTGAAAAACATAAATAGCTACTTTAAAATATGTTATCTCTTGCCTTCAATTTTTTTTGCATATTTAGTAATAAGTAATAACTTTTTTGTTTACCTTCTTTGATGCAGCTCCTACTTTAGCTTTCTTTGTACCTCTAACTTTCTTCATCCTATTTTTCCTTTCTTTGCGCTGTTTACGTGTCTGCTGTTTCTTTTCGTAAAGTCCATGCCTTTGTAACCTGTACCTAGGTTCAAATTTCTTGGCGAAATCTAAAGTATCATAAATAAGGGCGAATCCAGTAGATTTGCCACCACCAAAATTTGTACGGAAACCAAACGCAAATACTACATCAGGTGTCACCTGAAAAATAAACATATTCAGGGCAACACTACAGAAATAATAATTCAAACGGTTTGTTTTGTTAATTTTACAATGATCATACCTTGTACATTTTAGCTAATTTTTCTCTGATTTCGGTTTTTTTAACAGAAGGTAAACCTGGGTGTAAGACATCAACAACCATTTGCTTCCTTGCGAGCAATCTATTGGTCATAAACTTTCGGGTACGGATAGTGGCTGTACTTTCCGACTAAAAAATGCAATAAATCAGACTAAACAAGCATTAAGTTAAAAAAATATTCAAAGTTCTTTAGGCTAACCTAAAATAATTTCAAACGAAAAAGTTTTAAAGAACCTAAAAATTATAGTTAAAATACATAATGATCACTAATTAAGACTTAATTTAATGAAAAATAGTGATGATGAATAAAATATTTAAAGATTTATTTTAAAACATACCATCTTGAAATACTTTTGCTACGGTACCGCCGTGCACAACAATCACTAAACTTCCAAAAGACCGAAAAAATTCGAGTCTATGGGAATGTATCAGTACCTATATGTTAAAAATTAAGATTAAAACTATTAGAATTATATAGATTAAAACTATTTTTACCACAAGATACTAAAAATATCGCAGTTTTATTATATTATTTACATATATACCCTAATTTTTAAACATTTTTTTTATTTTTATTTTAATTCCTTTTGATGTATATGTAGCCACAGTCGTGTTTTCATGGAACGTTAAAAGGTTAAAAAAAGAGGTTAGTTATTGTTGATAAGTTTCCTTTGTTATAGATTAGATATAATATTTGATTTATTTAGATATAGTAAAGTGTTTTAGTGAATTAGTCAGTGAGCAAACAGGAAAATGGCTTCGATTGAAACCAAGAATACTGAAAATGGTTTTAAATCTAATGATGAATATGATGCCCTAGGTAACAATAGGTAGAAATATGGTTTCGCATTTATATTCAGTTTAGTAATTACGCATTATTTATTTAGGCACATGTACCAACCTCCTGTAGCTGCTATGCCCGCAGAAAGAAATGCACCTTATTATAAGATGGATCACAAAAATCGTGGTCTAGCTGTTATATTCAATCATGAACATTTTGAGATTTCAAGTTTGAAACAGCGAAATGGAACTAAAGTAGATTGTGAATCTTTTGCAAATCTCCTGAAATGCATTGGGTTCAAGGTGGAAGTTTATCATGATATGTGTTACAAAGATATAAGGGAAAAAGTTTCCCTACTTTCCAGCCAATATGATCATTCAGATTCTGACTGCTTTCTTATGGCTGTTTTGTCTCATGGAGAATTGGGAATATTATTTGCCAAGGATACACCCTACAAGCCTGATTCACTGTGGACATCTTTTACTGCAGATAGGTGTCCAAGTCTTGCAGGTATTTTATTACGTGAAAAGTGTTAATTAAAAAATGTAATGATTAATTTTTGATAGGTAAACCTAAAATGTTCTTTATCCAAGCCTGCCAAGGGGATAGATTGGATGGAGGTGTAACCCTGTCCAGGACAGAAACAGATGGTCATGGTTCCAGTTCATACAGGATCCCACTTCAAGCTGACTTTTTAATTGCTTATTCTACTGTGCCAGGTATTTTTTTTATTTATTTGTTTATCAATTTTCCTTTCCCAAGATCCAAATTTCATTTCCCTTTTTTTACAACTCAAATATTGGTATCACTTAATAAAAAAAAAAAAATAGGTTATTATTCATGGAGAAATACAACTCGGGGTTCCTGGTTTATTCAAGCCCTTTGTGAGGAATTAGAGAAAAACGGTTTTCAATACGACATGCTGACACTTCTTACGTTTGTTTGTCAAAGGGTTGCTCTTGATTATGAAAGCAACACACCTGATGTGCCTTACATGCATAGACAAAAGCAAATACCGTGCATCACTAGTATGTTAACAAGGCTCGTCAAATTCACCAAAAACGGATAGGCTCGTTAAAATTATCAAAATAAAAATATTGCAATTAAATAACTTAAAAATTAAGTTATCTTGATCTCTATTCCAGTATAAATTATCATTTCAATTTAGATGGATAAGAAACAAAAGATTTCTACACTTATTGGTGATGTGTTTGTTGATTACATTTTTTGTTTTGATAAGTGGTAAGCCTTTTTTAGGAAAATGTTAATGCTTTTTAAGATACAAAATGTGTTCATGCTTACTAAATTAATCAGTAATAATTTTCTTATCAGTACATATTTAAATGATAGTGATGTATGTGTCAATTCAATCAACTTTTTGCTCATTTATTAATGTACTTATATTTATTCTACTGCTTTAGTAATTTTTATCCAATTATTTCAGTTATAAATATAATCTTGTGTGAAAGCAAGTTCTGGTAAATGAACAAATTAATTATCAAAAAATGATTGATTATTAGCATTAATCTTTGCCATATATACAGTCACATATTAATTCTTTCTAATTATTTTTTGAATTCTATAGAATTTTTTTTAAAGTAGGTAAATATTTTTGTTATATTTAAAAGAGTATGTGAGTACCAAATGGTTTGAATTTTTTGTTTAATTAAGTAAGGAGCTTTTAATAAATAGTGTAATTAGTATGCGTACATATTATGTCACAAAAAGTAATGAATATTTATCTTTAATAAGCATGTGATAAAATTGCTGCCCATTTTTGTGAATAGTTAATATAAGTGTATACATAAGTATCATGACAAACTATTCCAAATATAGCATTTGTAATGCAATATACCCCATATTTTTACATTTTTATAGGAATATTTAGATAATTGAAATCCTTGTGTATTTGTATGCAGTTTTGAATAAATTTTCTAATATTTCAAATTAGTGTAACTTTTAAATACATTACACATGTTTACAGTAAATAATTTAGAAGGGAACTCATTCCGTTGGATAGTCTTTAGGCACTTCCTGTTCTGTCAATTTTCTATGGTTAAATTTCTAGGATTTTTGCAATATCTATGATTGTAATGTTTATGGTAATTATCTATGATGGCAATCACAGCATCTATGATCATAACCTATAAACATAACCAAGTTATTAATTATTATTTTATTCATTTCGTATTCTTATTAATTTAGTTTTTATTATTCAGTAAAAGTTGTAGTTTCATATTTAGTTACAAAAAGTAGGCGTATGGTTTCTGTTTAATGGCAGTTCATAAAATAATTGCTCGTTATGGTAGTAAAGTAAGTACCACACAATGATTTCCATACAAAACGCTAATACTGATTTGCAATCAAATTTCAGACGTATTATTCAAGTAAAATGGCTCGCAGTTGTGTTGTTTATACTTCTGCTAATGTGTTTAATGGAAATTCTGAGCTATAAGTTGAATTCATTGAGTTGGCTTCAACTTAATCAGTGTAAGAGTAAAAGATGTACAAAACTTTTACTAGTGGCAGATCCGCAATTGATAGGTTTACGAAATGAAATATTTCATCTAATAACTCCTCTTTCCATATTTGACAGTGACATGTGCGTACAAAACATATGTTGCTATTTGTGTGTATTTTAAAGTTAATACATTTCAGGTTTCTGGCTAGAACATATTCTTATGCCTTCGAATTTACTCAACCTGATGTGGTCATATTTCTAGGTGACTTATTTGATGAAGGTTCAATTGCTACAGAAGCTGAGTACAAAACATACTTAAGAAGATTATTTGATATATTTCTTAGTGGTCCTTCAGCAAATGTTAAGGTAATTTTTTTTAAACAAAACAATGAATGTGTGAATGTTTACATTAGTTAATTTTTAGCATATTTGGATACCAGGAGACAATGACATAGGAGGAGAAGGAAATGACTTTTTAACAGATTATAAGATAAAAAGATTTGAAAAAGCGTTTTTACAACCAGATATTATAGGATTTAATAATTTGGAATTTTATAAAATCAACATGTTGACAAGAACAATTCCAGTGTTTTATGACAAAAGGGACTTTTACAATACAAGCCGTATTATTATGGGATTGAGTCATATAAGTGTTCTTTTTACTCCAAGCACTTTTTCAGAAAAGGTATGTATGGTAATTGAAAATTTTAATATTACAATGTTAGTTAAGGATGGTAACTTTGTAGATGTATTTTGATTTGTTTTTTGTGAAAATATCTCATTTTAGGTCTTTTCTAAAAAAAGAAAGATTATTACTAATTGTAAGAATTAATCAACATTTTAAATGTATTAATAATGTACTTATGCAACAAAACTAACAAAATTTATTAAATATCTTTATTTAGGTCCTTTCGAAATTACAACCACATTTGGTTTTTTCTGGCCACAATCATGAATCAATGGTGATAGCAGTAGATAATTCACTACGAAATGAAAGGCATATAACTCCTCTTGATGGTGACAGTGGGATTTTCGAGTGCGTGCTAGGAGACCAAAGTATCTACGACATCCTCGTGCCATCTTGTTCTTACAGAATGGGAACCGCTAAAATAGGCTATGGCTATGCAATAATAGGTAATTATTCTTTATATTTTTTTAATTTTTTTTAAAGAACTATCAGCAGGTTAATTGATTATTTAAACTGGCTGACTATGACTTAGTTGATTAGTAGAGAAAAAGTTGTTTTCTTTCAGACGACAATAAGTTACAATATACAGTGCTGTGGTCTCATTCACGGTTTGTTCCACTACTTCTTTATTTGATTTTCTCAATTTTCATCGCTTTTATTATCTTTTATAAGTCAGTTTGCTGTAAGTGCAAACGGTCCAAATATAATTCCATTTCTCAAACTTAAATTGATATCAAAACGTATTTTAGAGGCAACTAAAAGGCCAAAACTTACTTACAACGATTTAGCCAGTATTATTTTTTTATTAAGTAATTTTTTCTAATGTTGCATATCTCTAGAAAAGCTTTTGATTTTATTATAGTCTTTTTGAAAGCACGCATTTGGTTTTAAAATTAAAAAAATTTAAATGTAATTTAAAGAAAAATAAAATCCAATATTCCAAAATTGTAACTAATACACGTATGTATTTACTTTTTAAATTATTTACAAAATTACGAAGACTGTACAAAATAATGCCCCTCTATTCCGTGCCATTAATCTTAAACTTAAAGATATTTGCAATAATTTTCACTGTAAATGAATAGCTTTATCACTTTATTGAAAGACAAAAGCTTTAAAACTATGTATATTAAGTGCCTCAAAGTTCGAAGAAATTTAAAATATTAAAAATTTATAGCAATTTTATGCATGTATTAATAATGTACTTATCACATTATACAGCGAAACTTACAATATTTATCAAATATTTCTTGATAAAATATGTCTATATTATTGGATTTGTTCCTTGTATAATAGTAATATATTTTCTGCACTTTTTAGTCACAATAGTTTTTTTTATTCCCTTTTGTGTAAATTATAACTGCAAAACGTTCATAGAAATAATATATTAAAGACCTTAAAGGTACATAAGAATAATTAAATTAAACTTCATAATTACACAAAATAGAATTAAGTCTTTAATCTGATGGAAAGCCCCAAACTTTAAGACTTCCTGCATCCCTCTTTCTATCATAAGAGTCTTTGTCATCACATGCATATGCTAAAAGATACATTGAAGGATGCCAAGCTACCGTAAAAGTGGCTGCATCCACAGACACGTCTGCAATCTTATCACCAGTTTCCACATAAGCAATATCAATAATTAGGTCTTCAGATGCCGATGCCAGTAACTGACCATCATGACTAAATGATATCGTCCGCACTGGCCAATCCATTCTCGTAAAAACACGTTGACAAGCTAATTCGTCAATATCCCACAAAGAAACCAGCGCATCGGCACTGCCAGTTGCAAAGTATCTTCCCGTTGGGTCAAATTCTATACATATACATGTACCTGGGTGGGCCTTTAACACATGTTGAATTTCTAAATCGGGATAACTGAGTATATGTATACACCCTTGACCATTTGTTAAAAAGAACAGATCACTAGTATTGTTCCATGATATTTCATTCACCTCAAAATTGTACTGTTCTTCACTTCTTATTTTATGAGTCTTGGCATCAATAAATGTCACCAGGTCTTCTTTATTACCCACTGCTATCGTTTCACCGTTTGGTGCCCACGTTATGTTTATATTTTCCCCTTTTGTGTTTATAGCAGCAATACTCTTTTGCACTCTTACGTCCCATATTCTTACTGATTTATCTCCACTGGCTGTGCTTAACAAGTCTGGGTGCGATTGGTGCCAGCAAAGCTGGTCAACCGAACCCCCATGACCCTTAAATACAACTTCTTTATTCAATCGGTCCCGTTCTAACAGATAAATGCAGACTGACTTGTCAAAGGAGCCTGACGCCAAACGTTTTCCATCACAACTCCAACCCACAGAATGCACCTTGGCAGTGTGACCTAAATATTCTTTTGATTTATTGTGGGTTTTAAAGTAATTTATTAATTCTTCTACCTTTTCCGAGTCCATTTTGACTTACTTTGTAAGTAGGGTTATGTTTAGCTTTTAGTAAGGGTAGAGCAACATGGATGTGGTTAAATATTCGATAATAGTGAAAATATTCAGAAATGAATATATTTTTTTTATTTTCATTTAAACTAGGTACATACTAGAGTCTTATAAATACACAAAGAAGCCATTATAGAATTTAATTGAAAAAATATAGATAAAAGCTATTAAATGTTTTTAATTTACGAAATAAAGACACGGGGCTAAATGATTATCAATTGCTAGGAGCTGCCAATTTGCCAATTAGTTTGACATATAAAATGATAAATTTATTGCAAATATATGGCAAATAGTTTTGCATTTTTCTGATGTTGTAGTTTGCGATAATTGATACAGTGAAGATTAGTATTAGTAATTAAAATTTTTTTGCTACTGTGGTGATGTGAATATAGTTTTTTTATCGTACGAAGTGTATTAGGAAGTACTAATTGTTATGACTTATGACTTGTGGAAGCAGTTATCATAAAAGATGTTTACTTTGTTAATCTACATTAAAGTTTGTCATTAATCGTCCAGAAATGTAGTGTTAGTAATATATGTTCCATTGTCCCGTATGTATTTTTGTTCTTCAAATGTTTGTGCCATGGACTTAAATCATATGATTTTAAAGCAATAGAAATACCTCCTGGGTCAACCAAAGAAGTTATTGATGGAGTAAAAATATGAAATAAGAACATGACTACGATAGCAATGGAAGAATATGAATTACTGAAGGATTCAAAATATCGCATGTATGTAGTTGCAGTTGACAAAGCATTGAAAAGTTTTGAATACACTTCAGAATGGCCTGATTTAATTTCTGCTCTGGGAAAGTTAAATAAGGTTTGTGTTCAGATTTATAAAGCAATAAAAGTTAACGACTTGTGTCTTAAGGAGTATATCTTTTAAGGTTTTGCAAGGATATACCAAGTTTCCAGTGATTCCAAGGAGAATAAAAATCAGTAAACGGCTAGCACAATGTATGCATCCAGCTTTGCCTTCAGGTGTTCATCTTAAAGCATTAGAAACTTATGATATCATTTTCAAATGTATGGGCACAAATAGACTTGCACATGAACTATTTATATATAGTGCAGGTGAGTTATTTCTAATTTTTATGAAATGTTTTTTATATTTTGATTAATTTTAATACATATTTTTAGTCATTTGAATAAAATATGTCTCTGGTTCAATGAACTGTAATGTATTTTTCATTTTTAATTGGCACATGATTTGCAATGAAGTATAAAGACTGTGCTTATCCCAAACGCAAATACTACATCAGGTGTCACCTGAAAAATAAACATATTCAGGGCAACACTACAGAAATAATAATTCAAACGGTTTGTTTTGTTAATTTTACAATGATCATACCTTGTACATTTTAGCTAATTTTTCTCTGATTTCGGTTTTTTTAACAGAAGGTAAACCTGGGTGTAAGACATCAACAACCATTTGCTTTCTTGCGAGCAATCTATTGGTCATAAACTTTCGGGTACGGATAGTGGCTGTACTTTCCGACTAAAAAATGCAATAAATCAGACTAAACAAGCATTAAGTTAAAAAAATATTCAAAGTTCTTTAGGCTAACCTAAAATAATTTCAAACGAAAAAGTTTTAAAGAACCTAAAAATTATAGTTAAAATACATAATGATCACTAATTAAGACTTAATTTAATGAAAAAGACTATCAGTAGATAACACATCACATCACACAACAATAACAATGACAATCATAGATTACTGACAATTAATTAATAGATTAAGATATAACAGATCATGACATAAATGAGAATCATAGATGAGAGTGATAACCATAGATAACGATAAGTATGACCATCGACGTTTACTGTATGTCTATGAGTATGACCAACATAAACGTTTACTGTTTATTGGAATTTTCGATCTTTCGGCTTTATAACTGATGAGAAAATTGTAATTTTTGAAGTGTCATTGTGATATTCGAATTTCCAGTTAAGAATAATTAAGAGTATTTGTTACTATCATTTGAACAACAGAAAGTACTGCAAAATGACTGCAGAAGTAAACAGTTATTATCCAGACTATGCAACGGAAACCCCAAAACAGTTTCAATTTAGTCCCTACGCTGATAACGGAGGGTATGTTTAGTATAACCTAATTTGCATTTTTGCAAGACATTTTAAAAATACTTAAATTTAGGAGCGTGGTAGCTATTGCTGGGGATGATTTCGTCATCATAGGTGCAGATTCTCGTCTAAGTACTGGTTTTGCAATTTATACCCGAGATCAGAATAAATTGTTTTCATTATCCAAGTCCACCGTTCTTGGTTGTTCAGGTTGTTGGTGCGACGCCCTAACTCTCACTCGTATATTAAGTGCAAGAATGCAAATGTACGAACAAGAACATAACAAAGTTATGGCAACACCAGCAGTGGCACAGATGTTATCAACCATGCTGTATTATAAAAGATTTTTTCCGTATTATGTGTCTAATATCTTAGCAGGACTGGATACTGATGGGAAAGGGTGTGTCTACAGTTATGACCCTATTGGTCATTGTGAAAAAGCCACATACAAAGCTGGAGGATCTGCTGGAGCTTTACTTCAGCCGCTTTTGGATAATCAAATTGGTCTTAAAAATATGCAGAATGTTACACCAGCACCTCTAACATTAGAAAAAGCTTTGGCTTTGCTAAAGGATGTGTTCATTTCTGCCGCAGAAAGAGACATCTACACTGGTGATAAAGTCAACATTAACATCATTACTAAGGATGGAATTAAAGAAGACACTTTTGAATTAAGAAAAGATTAATCAGTCAGTAAGTGTTTTATATTCCTTTTTAAATGGTTTATCATTAAATTAAATATATACCCATGTAAAATATTTTTTTTTGTTTGTTGTCCTCAAGAAAAGGAAAAATTTTAAATCACCAGTTAGAACTTTTAATTTCCTAAATAATAAAGTAATTTTTATAAGTACTTCTGTTTTAAAAAACGATATTATTAAAGTAATGTAGTTGCCTTAAAAGTACAGAAAGAAACTTCTAATAATGTAGGAAGTATTTTATTAAATACACATTTGTGTTGAAATTATAAAACAACTTACTTTAATGGTGAAGTTCAATGTCCGGCACCAAATTACTGAAAAAAAAGGAACATGTTAGACTCTTTTTAATTATGAATAATCATCAATATAGGGGGACACTCATGATGCAATTTAGTTAGGTATGAAGGTAAAAATAATTNCCAAACAGTGACTGCAGTTATAAGATATCCTCCTCCTACTGAAGGGCTCAGTGCTGATATATGCCTCGATGTCTCCATTCTAGAACTTTTCTACTGGTATGTATATGACGTTTCTCCGTAGATTGCTGTTGTTTTTTATTTCGTAAAGTACGTTAAAATTATAATAGTATTTAACTGCGATTTTTAAATATCATTAGTTATGTTTTCGTAGATAATAACAAAACTGTGTATGTGTTATTAGAACATTTGGCATTTTTTTTTCTTGTAGTTACATGCGTAACGCTTCGGCAACACAGCTTTCTGAAGCTTGGAGCTCATTACTAACCCTTATAAGAGAAGGATGTGCGCTCAGTCCTCCCTCTCAATTTCTTCTGGCAGCCCTTTTACATGAACTGATGATTAAATGTTGTCCCTTGGAAGAACGCAAAGATCAGAAGGACCTGCAAGACGTTACGGCAAAGGTACGAATTTTTGCATGTCGTTGTCTTTTTGTAAGTGCCTGTCATTTCAATTAATGAATTTTTTTTTTCCAGTTGATAGAATGTGTATCGCAAGTTTGTGGATCCTGTCTGGAACAGACAACGTGGCTCAGAAGGAATCTGGCGGTCAAAGAGCAAGAAGACGACTCTGTGTCATCAAACGGACTCAACAGTACGAGTCCTGAAATATTGACAGGCACAAATTACAGTGTACAGGCACAATTGGTAATTTTTTTTATTTTTTATATGCATAAACTATTGACACTAATTTATAGGTTCTTTCGGAAATTCTTGCCCCCATTCTGGACATCTGTTTCGGATCGTCAGAAAAGGACAAAGTCAACACGATCTTGACCTCTCTTATGTGTAATATTGTGCCCTATTTAAAGACGCACACTTTAAAGAATATGCCCAGTTTTAACGCTTGCTCGAAGCTCCTGTCCAGTTTGAGCAGTTATCAGTACACCCGAAAAGCTTGGAAGAAGGACGTTTTTGAACTTCTTCTGGACAACAATCTCTTCCAGATGGACACGAGCTGTTTGAAGTATTGGAAGGTGATCGTGGACAACTTAATGACCCACGATAACACAACATTCAAGGATCTGATGAGTAAGTGAATCAAGAAGGAAAGTAAAATGTTTTTGTTACTTTTACTATTACCCATGATTATTTAGGTCGTGTTTCTATGCCCCAAAGTGGGAGTTTGAACCTGTTTTCGTCACGGGAACAAGAGTACGAACAGAAGGCTCAATTGCTGAAACGTCTCGCCTTTGTTATATTTTGCAGCGAAGTTGATCAGTATGCAAAGTACATGGCAGACATACAAGGTAGATACATGGATTAGTTCTAACTGAAATTCAATTCTAATCGAAATAATTTTGTTACAGAACAGTTAACAAGTAGTTTAAGACTTAATGTGCCAGGGATTCAGGCTCAAGTTTTTCTCTGTTTTCGTGTAATATTAATCAGAATGAGCCCTATTCACGTGACCTCTTTATGGCCAATAATCATCAGTGAAATGTTGCAAGTCTTCCTTCAAATTGAACAAGAACTTGCTACTGATACCGAGGAATTCAGGTCAGTATTTGTAAATTGATTATCTAATATTAATTTGTGCATGGTTGATTACTTTGTAAGGGGATATTTTTAAACAGTCGGTTAAGGTAATAACGATAAAATTTAAGAAAAAAAGGATAATGTATTATAGGTACAGAAGTATCAGTACAGGCAGAATTAGTTATTGGCAATTTTGACTAACAATATGATTTGTTTGTATGTTTACGGTTTGCTGGATTTGGTTAATTCACAATTCAGGACGAATAGCAGGTAATTATCAGAAATATGAATGATTGCTGATTAAATAAAAGCATCATTTGCTATGTTCTTCTACTTCGTCTTCCTTTAATACTTTTAAGACTATTGCAAGCATGCATAAATCTGCTTACGACAAGTAGCTTACTTATTAGATCTTAGCAAAATAGTATTTTTTTTTTTTAGACTAGAAAGGAAGCACATTTTTCTTTTTGTTCTCATTTTAGCATTTTCCTTTGTTCGGAATATATGTAATATAAGATGGATAATCAGTAGATATTATTGTATATCTTTTTCTAGCTCGCACATTAAATTATTATCAGCCTTGGACGCCAGTTGGGCCACTAACAGTAGCAACGGTCTCCACGCTCTCGGACACCCTCACTGGTTACGTCTCCAACTCGCCACAGCTAAATTACTCGATCTCGCTCTTCTCCTACCTGCCATTGCACTACCTCAGTTCCAAATGTAAGTAGTCTCTCATTTAGTATGCATTTTATTTATTCGGTATATAGTTTTGCTTTTGATTATAGTAAAACGCATTTCTGGCTTTTTAGGTATCGTTGGGCCTTTGTGGGTGATAATTCTGCCCACATTGTGGTCCAGAATCCACTCGACTCACCAACGTTTGTACCCCATGTGACTCGTATAGCAAATTTGATGGACCAACGTTTCGCGGACACCCAGATCGAAACGTTGCCTACGAAACCTAACGAGCTCCTTTTGACGGCAAACGCCGTGACACAGCTAAAAGACCTACACAGCTTCTTCAAGACTCTCAGCTTGTGTTCAAACAGGCACCGAACGGAGTGCAATGCGATCATTCATGGAGACCAGCCGTTTCAGGATAGACAGGTGGATAAAAAGGTGGGAGCGATAATGGAAAAGATTGATCGTGTGATCGAGAATGACTTCCTCGACAAGATACCGAGATAGGTATCAGTTCTGTCTTGTCTTTGTGATATTTTCGACGGTTGTAAGCTTCTAGCGCTGCTACATGCTAAGGGTACAGTATTATAAAAAATGCATTTTTCATTCGCAATTTAAATTGACTAGCTTTTACGTATAGTACCATTTTCTTTTTTTTAATCTGCAGCTCATGGGGAGATAAACATAGTAAATCAGCTTCCGCAGGATATTGTGTTAATTAGCTTTTTAAAAAAAAAACATTTGTAAAAAGTATATATCTCAATATTATTAGTGAGATATCTTGCGGGAGTCAATTCACTACGCTTATCACTCTGTGTCATTTAAATAAATAAAATATANTATATATAGTGCAGGTGAGTTATTTCTAATTTTTATGAAATGTTTTTTATATTTTGATTAATTTTAATACATATTTTTAGTCATTTGAATAAAATATGTCTCTGGTTCAATGAACTGTAATGTATTTTTCATTTTTAATTGGCACATGATTTGCAATGAAGTATAAAGACTGTGCTTATCTAAACGTTATTATTAGTTATTGATCAGAAAGTAAAAATGTTTTTTTTGCAGAGCATTGTAGTATTTATTTTTATTGATAAATTAGAAGTTACCATAAAACTATCTACATCTTTTCACAAGGTCTTTTTGTTGTGTTCTTTTTATTCACTTATCTAAATCATTATTAATGTATTGTTTACTTGAGAGAAAATATTGTACACAATTCAGGGTCAAGGACACATGGACATTTAAATGTCACATTTTATTGATGAACACTTATTTTGTACCCATTTATATGGATCAATAATAAAACTATCTATTAATATTTGTCATTGATACTAGTCGTGCCTTTAATTCTAAATGAAGTACTTATTGTATTATTAGGAAAATTACATTAGAAAATCAAATGATTTTTTATTTGGGTGTAGGCCGAAATGGGTTATTTGAAGTGTATCACCTTTAAAAACACTTAAATAAATCGATTGTATTCTTTCAACAATGATAAGGCGATTATGAAAAATAGAATCATTTATTTATGGCCATATTCCTAGACAGTTATGTTGCCTTATCATGTTTCTGATAAGGTTGTAGGTGTTTTCTTAAAGGGATTTAACCGTATTTTCATTTTGCCATGTAACTAGATTAGATTAAAAACTTATTTCTAATTACTGTCATATTCAACTGTATCATCAAAAAATGATGCATTGAATTTTGAAAATGTATAATATTCTATTTTTAAATAATTGGTATGATCTACATAAATGAAAAATAAAAAACTTGGAACCCTTAAAAAACTTAAATAACTGAAAATGATAAAAGTAATAAATAATTTTAAGTGTTTTCTTATTTTCTGACTTCATTAATACATTAATTTTAAACATTTATAGTTTCTTTTCTGTTGTTAATTCTAAGGTCTTTTTCCACTTTTGGGCCATGCTGCTATGACAATAAGGCCCGTATTATTGCAATTGTACGAAACCCATTTCGTTCCTCTACGTGAACGTTTGAGACCGGCTCTAAGCGGATTTCTTAGTGGTGTTTTGCCAGGTTTGGAAACGGGATCAGACCATTTCGACAGGTAATTTGCAGCAAAAAACAATCCTATTGTTTTTTAATAAACGTCGTTATTATTTCATAGAACCAATAACCTTCTTGAGGCCGTTTGTGAAGGTGTTGGACCTGAATGGTTCTATACTTGTATGTGGCAATGTGTGAGAAGCAACAGCCCAATACGTTTGCCTGCCATCAGTTACGTGTTGACCCATTACAGTCGCAAATTGACCATGGAGGATCAACTGTATTTAATGGGGAACGATATAGATGTCATGGTAAATATTTTTTTTTTTTCATTTTCTGTAATATTTTAATAACTGTTTTGTCCGGGATTTGTTAGGTATCAGGATTGTGTGCGGCTGTACAAGACTCCAGCGTTTTGGTCCAGAGATCTGCCCTCGACCTTTTGATGGCGTGTTTTCCTATTCACAACACACAACTGCTTTATGCCGATATGGTACGTCTGGTTACCTCAGCTCTGACAAGTATTTTAAGAAGGGACATGTCCCTTAACAGGCGATTATATTCTTGGCTGTTAGGAAGCGAAATAAACGTATCGCTATTACATTCTGAACATCCCCTCATAAAAAAATTAATGGAGCTTCCCGATAGTCATAGCCACGTCGAGGCGTATTTCGAACTTTATTCTTACGACATCCTCACTGAAGCAGTGAAAATTACGTTGTCACAAAGCTCCACCGAAGTTCCGATAGATATAAAACCGTACCGTTTATTGACGTCGTTGCTTGATAAACCACAAATAGGTCCAGTAATTCTAGACGGGATCCTTTACGATATATTTAGAGCCCTCTACCTGTCCTGTTTTAATTATCAAAAGCACAAAAATCACGCGATTCGTTGTGTTTCATTTAATGGGGACATTTCGAGTTTGAAAGGGTGTGAGAAAGTCCTAACAAAGAAATTTGTGACTAACAATTGTCAAGAATTAGTGAAAAACGCGAATCTACTCTTCAGCACTCTAGAACCCTATTATATTTGGATGTACTTGGGAAAACTATATGAGGAAGCCATTGGGAAAATTAAGGAGAAAAAAAATATGTTAAGAGACCGCAGTCAGGTGAATGAAATAGGTTCAGGACCTCCAAGTCTTTTAGAGGTTTGTGCTCTTACTGATTTTCTCCTGGATGTTGTTCACATTGAAACATTTTCGGAGAACACTTCAGAAATTCTACCTAATCTCTTCATAAACGTTATCACATCAATGAAATTGTATTTAGATGCTCTGAACAAACTGGAAATAATGGAGACCTTACAATTGTGTACAAAAATATTGAAAAAAATCCAACCAGTCACTGTAGCACAAGTGTCAAAGAAAGATACCTCTTCCAGTGTCCCTAACAAAAACGAAAAAGAACCGGAAACCAACTTCATGAAACCAGGAGAACTCGAAAGTCCTACTGTTGAAGATGAGGAATCATTAAATGAAGTTAGCGAAATTAAGCAGAGACTTGAGAAAAGCAAATCAGACTCGAAAATAAACGAAAATTATTCTAAGAATGAATTGACAGTAGATACAACAAGCCGTGAACGCTCTAACAGCAATCAGATGTTAAAGAAAAAGACTAGTCCTAAAATAGATAAGAAATCGAAAAATAAGAAATCAAAGTCTAGTTCTAAACTGTACGATCTTAAAAAAGATGGCCCTGTGACTTTGGACAACTTGTCAGTCGATTCGAAAGATTTAACAGTCGATGTGGAGACAGTTTCTTGTCCTTCTCCCACCAAAACCGAGTGTAAACATGTGACACGTTGTTTGGACACTTACAAAAAGTTTTTTGTGAAGTTTTTGCATGCTAAAGTCATTCAGGACATTGATGTAGAAGACTATTTCCAAAGCCTCATACAGAATTCTGAAAAACGCACTGAAGAACTAGAAAAACTTTTAAGTCAATGTTTAGACCTTCCCAAAGACTTTGAACCTTTAAATCCTAAAAATATCCTTATTAGGACACACGTGTCAGATGCGAATTTGTCTGGTGAATTGCTTGAGGGATGTTCTGATTATGAACAAGTTGTTTCTGTGGCTTGTAATTTATTGTCTGAGTTTTCTTCATTTCCCAATTTACCAACGGAAAAATCAGACCCAACAGTAATACCTTATTGGTTAAAAGCCCTTATAACATGTGCTTGTCACCCAGAGAAACCTTCTAAAGACATTCAGCTCGTCGCCATGAGTACATTGTTGGACAATTTCAGTCTTACAAAGAGCCAGAAGATTGTCAATAATAGCGAAGAAAATACCAATGTTTTGGTCATGGGAATTTTAGAAATCAATCATGTGATATTTATAGAAGACTGCACCTTTATTTTGGAGGTAAGTTACTTCAAATATTATTCTTTTTGTGACTTCAATTTTTTTTAGATCATGTCTCAAATTTTATGGGACCTTTTAAGATTTTCACCCAACCAAAACCAATTAGTGTTATGCGTAACACTTTTATACCAAATACACAATATTTTTGATAAAAAATGCTTTGTGGAAAACGTCATAGGGAGATATTTAGTTAGTGATAACCTTACAACTGATTTTTTTAAACGTTTTTCGATACTGTGGCATTTAGGAAGAGATTTGAGCCTTAACATACCAAATCAAAACAAAACAAGGAACTTTGACAGGTGTATATGTTTTTTTATTGATCTTTTAAATACTGACTGAGAGTTTTTTTTATTTTAATTGCAGGTGTATTTTAAAAATATTAGATAACTTGGAGAATACCAAAAAACCGAACTTAAAACTTCTGTCGGACACATTCCTAACACATTGCTTGCTGAGGAACGACATTGCTAGACTTATTAATCCAATATTTACAGTTCTACTTATGCCCAGCACCGCAAGAATTTCTATTCGTTATGTAAACTTCACTGGTACTGATTTACATAGCGATTCCGAAATGCAAAATGAAGAAACAGAAGAAACTATCAATGCAAAAAAGGTATTCGCTGTAAGCAATATAAACGGCAATCTCATTTACCATTCTACCAGTAATAAAATTCCGAAGCCCATGAAAAGGAAGAGTTTTTTGTTCTCTAAAGCCAACAGGAAGGCCATGGGTATGAGCGCCATTAATACGACCGCAAGTATTTCAGAAAATGAGGGAATCATAACGAAAAAGAACAAGGATTTTAAAGGCTCTGAAGGCATTTCAGGAGTAGACACAGTCGTAAAATCGAACGTTAAACTTTTTATAAATCCTTTAGGATCAAAAGAAATCTATCCAGATGGAGTAGATGGAAGTTATACGCAAATTGACCCTAACGAATCATCCCAGCAGACTTCAAGTGAAAGTCTCTCTTCTGGGAAAAATGGGGAAGCTTTTGAAAAGGGCGACAGAGATTCAGGTTTTGGTTCCCATTCGAGTTACACATCAAATAAGTCAATCTCTGAAAGTGCCACAAAACCAGCAGAAAATGAAGCAGAGAAACCTTTGTCGAGGACGAAGCTGCCGAAGTCGCACAGTTTAGACGAGAAAATAGACGCAGAGAAAGAACAGGAATTGGAAAATGGAGCCCTGGTTCATAGTTGGTCATATTGCCTGTCTGACTCAGACAAATTCGACTGCGAATTAGAAATAAGCACAACGGCCGAAGAATTCTTCAAAACCAGCGATCGTGCAATAGTTACAGAGCTTCTGAATGAAATTCTCGACAGAGTCTGTCCCAGTGAAACCTTTGCAGAGGGGTCTGCTCCGAAAACTAACATTAAAAATGTAGACTTCGATCTAAAACCGAAAATAGTCGAACCGGCTGGTAAAAATTTGGTCGTTTTCCCCATTCATAAACATCTGTGTCTTTATTACGAACCATTTGAAACAAGCCTCGTTATTTATGCTCTTAACACTCTCAAAAACAGCCTCCTTTCAAATCCGCAACTATTCATTCAATGCCTTGCAACAACAGGTTTGAAGACATTAAAAATCGATCTTTTGAACCTTCTAGCGAGGCATAGGAAATCCTTATTCGGACTCGGTTTCTCAGGCGACGTTCCACAAGAGCACCTCAACTTTTATCGCGGTTACATGTTCCTTGACGTTCTTATCTCCGTCTGTTTGTATTATGTGAGAAGCTTTTTTCCGAATTTAGACTCCGTTAAAGTCACTGACGAAGATATCGACGAAAACTTAAAAATACAACTTATAAGTTTGGAAATACTTTCCATTGTCGTTAAGCATCTGATTAATATTGTTATGGAAAACAAGAAGGGCTTTTCGAGTTACATAGCTGATATGTTGATAAAGTGTAAAATGCAAAAAACACTGTTACACTGTCTACTAACGTCGGTGAGGAGTTTTGACGAAGATCTCACGTTCGCAGAGGAAACATTGCTCTACAACAAATTTCAACTCTATGACACACATAGAAACGTATCGGAGTACATTGAAGCTTTTCAAGTACAAACTTTAAGGTACATTTATATCATTGTTAATAACGTAGTTCTTAATACCGTTATATTTTTTTTGTTTAGATTAATTGAAAACTTAATAATATTGGAGTATCATGTTTTCCCCGTCCAAGAGGCGTCGTCGGTGCAACAGCAGCAATCCCAGCAGCCTCAGAAAGACTCTTCTAGTGACAGTATATCGTTTAAAACTCCAGTTCTTATTCCAGACCAGCAGATCTTCCTCTCGGCAATTCTGAGCGCACTTCGTCACCAAAACATGAAAAATCTTCATGAGAACTGGTGTAACATGGTCACTGCTTGTCTCCCATACTTCCGTCAGAACCTCAAGACCATCTCCATTAATGTCATACATCAGATTTGCAACAATATTGAAAAAATATCCGAAAACTACAATAAAGCGAACGATCTTGAAGGTGGTGAATTATGCCCGGACTATGCAGTCACTCAGTTGAATTTGTTGACTGTCATATGCCACTATTGCCTGCTCGATTCGACTCAATTGGCGGTGCAACAGCAACAACAACCAAAAAGTGGAACTAACGGAAACAACAACCTGTCAACGACGAACGGTCCCAATCCCGGGGAAATACTTACAAATCTAGTAAATGCGTTTTTCAGTCCCGCTGCTGCTGATGTTAGTCGTACCAACAAACAAAATTCCGATCATTATTTGACTGCTAGGAAGACCACCTTGGGACACATGCCGCGGATTATATCGAGTGTCGCTAAACTATGGCAAACTATTGTGAGTCTTGAACGCGAGTTCAACGGCATCCTTGGTAACTCGAAGGTGGTTAAGCAACAGTTGTTGGAGTTCCTAAGTCCCATTTCAGTCCACCACGGATCCAGTTTCTTAGCAGCCGTCGCTGTAGCCTGGTACGAACGTAGGAATCCTTTGGCTAACATTAAAAGCGTAAGTTTTATTTATTATTTATTGAAAAATTACTAGACAAGTACGAATTCTATATTTAAAAAAAAAAAAACTTGTGGAGTAGTAATAATTCCTTTAATTCGCAACATTAAAGCAAATATAATTTCTATATTAGTAGATAATAGGCATTTGTCTTGCCTCTGCAGCATTACACTCTTCTTTGTAATTTAATTTATTACTGCTTACAGTTTTTTTGACGGTAAATAAATAAATAAATTGTTGAGTAATATTTTCAACTATCAGCATTTGTCTATTTATTTATTATATAATATTAAATTCATTACATTAAATCTTATTGTAGTATTTTGAAGTCATTAACAGAATTTGTTCTATTAAAAAGGTCCTGCCCGAGCCTAACGCTGTTCAGAGTAATCTGGTGTATTTAATTTCCGCAATTCGAGTGATCCCTTTAGACAATCTCGTCCAAACAGTGACTGCAGTTATAAGATATCCTCCTCCTACTGAAGGGCTCAGTGCTGATATATGCCTCGATGTCTCCATTCTAGAACTTTTCTACTGGTATGTATATGACGTTTCTCCGTAGATTGCTGTTGTTTTTTATTTCGTAAAGTACGTTAAAATTATAATAGTATTTAACTGCGATTTTTAAATATCATTAGTTATGTTTTCGTAGATAATAACAAAACTGTGTATGTGTTATTAGAACATTTGGCATTTTTTTTTCTTGTAGTTACATGCGTAACGCTTCGGCAACACAGCTTTCTGAAGCTTGGAGCTCATTACTAACCCTTATAAGAGAAGGATGTGCGCTCAGTCCTCCCTCTCAATTTCTTCTGGCAGCCCTTTTACATGAACTGATGATTAAATGTTGTCCCTTGGAAGAACGCAAAGATCAGAAGGACCTGCAAGACGTTACGGCAAAGGTACGAATTTTTGCATGTCGTTGTCTTTTTGTAAGTGCCTGTCATTTCAATTAATGAATTTTTTTTTTCCAGTTGATAGAATGTGTATCGCAAGTTTGTGGATCCTGTCTGGAACAGACAACGTGGCTCAGAAGGAATCTGGCGGTCAAAGAGCAAGAAGACGACTCTGTGTCATCAAACGGACTCAACAGTACGAGTCCTGAAATATTGACAGGCACAAATTACAGTGTACAGGCACAATTGGTAATTTTTTTTATTTTTTATATGCATAAACTATTGACACTAATTTATAGGTTCTATCGGAAATTCTTGCCCCCATTCTGGACATCTGTTTCGGATCGTCAGAAAAGGACAAAGTCAACACGATCTTGACCTCTCTTATGTGTAATATTGTGCCCTATTTAAAGACGCACACTTTAAAGAATATGCCCAGTTTTAACGCTTGCTCGAAGCTCCTGTCCAGTTTGAGCAGTTATCAGTACACCCGAAAAGCTTGGAAGAAGGACGTTTTTGAACTTCTTCTGGACAACAATCTCTTCCAGATGGACACGAGCTGTTTGAAGTATTGGAAGGTGATCGTGGACAACTTAATGACCCACGATAACACAACATTCAAGGATCTGATGAGTAAGTGAATCAAGAAGGAAAGTAAAATGTTTTTGTTACTTTTACTATTACCCATGATTATTTAGGTCGTGTTTCTATGCCCCAAAGTGGGAGTTTGAACCTGTTTTCGTCACGGGAACAAGAGTACGAACAGAAGGCTCAATTGCTGAAACGTCTCGCCTTTGTTATATTTTGCAGCGAAGTTGATCAGTATGCAAAGTACATGGCAGACATACAAGGTAGATATATGGATTAGTTCTAACTGAAATTCAATTCTAATCGAAATAATTTTGTTACAGAACAGTTAACAAGTAGTTTAAGACTTAATGTGCCAGGGATTCAGGCTCAAGTTTTTCTCTGTTTTCGTGTAATATTAATCAGAATGAGCCCTATTCACGTGACCTCTTTATGGCCAATAATCATCAGTGAAATGTTGCAAGTCTTCCTTCAAATTGAACAAGAACTTGCTACTGATACCGAGGAATTCAGGTCAGTATTTGTAAATTGATTATCTAATATTAATTTGTGCATGGTTGATTACTTTGTAAGGGGATATTTTTAAACAGTCGGTTAAGGTAATAACGATAAAATTTAAGAAAAAAAGGATAATGTATTATAGGTACAGAAGTATCAGTACAGGCAGAATTAGTTATTGGCAATTTTGACTAACAATATGATTTGTTTGTATGTTTACGGTTTGCTGGATTTGGTTAATTCACAATTCAGGACGAATAGCAGGTAATTATCAGAAATATGAATGATTGCTGATTAAATAAAAGCATCATTTGCTATGTTCTTCTACTTCGTCTTCCTTTAATACTTTTAAGACTATTGCAAGCATGCATAAATCTGCTTACGACAAGTAGCTTACTTATTAGATCTTAGCAAAATAGTATTTTTTTTTTTTAGACTAGAAAGGAAGCACATTTTTCTTTTTGTTCTCATTTTAGCATTTTCCTTTGTTCGGAATATATGTAATATAAGATGGATAATCAGTAGATATTATTGTATATCTTTTTCTAGCTCGCACATTAAATTATTATCAGCCTTGGACGCCAGTTGGGCCACTAACAGTAGCAACGGTCTCCACGCTCTCGGACACCCTCACTGGTTACGTCTCCAACTCGCCACAGCTAAATTACTCGATCTCGCTCTTCTCCTACCTGCCATTGCACTACCTCAGTTCCAAATGTAAGTAGTCTCTCATTTAGTATGCATTTTATTTATTCGGTATATAGTTTTGCTTTTGATTATAGTAAAACGCATTTCTGGCTTTTTAGGTATCGTTGGGCCTTTGTGGGTGATAATTCTGCCCACATTGTGGTCCAGAATCCACTCGACTCACCAACGTTTGTACCCCATGTGACTCGTATAGCAAATTTGATGGACCAACGTTTCGCGGACACCCAGATCGAAACGTTGCCTACGAAACCTAACGAGCTCCTTTTGACGGCAAACGCCGTGACACAGCTAAAAGACCTACACAGCTTCTTCAAGACTCTCAGCTTGTGTTCAAACAGGCACCGAACGGAGTGCAATGCGATCATTCATGGAGACCAGCCGTTTCAGGATAGACAGGTGGATAAAAAGGTGGGAGCGATAATGGAAAAGATTGATCGTGTGATCGAGAATGACTTCCTCGACAAGATACCGAGATAGGTATCAGTTCTGTCTTGTCTTTGTGATATTTTCGACGGTTGTAAGCTTCTAGCGCTGCTACATGCTAAGGGTACAGTATTATAAAAAATGCATTTTTCATTCGCAATTTAAATTGACTAGCTTTTACGTATAGTACCATTTTCTTTTTTTTAATCTGCAGCTCATGGGGAGATAAACATAGTAAATCAGCTTCCGCAGGATATTGTGTTAATTAGCTTTTTAAAAAAAAAACATTTGTAAAAAGTATATATCTCAATATTATTAGTGAGATATCTTGCGGGAGTCAATTCACTACGCTTATCACTCTGTGTCATTTAAATAAATAAAATATATAACATCATGGAAAATCTACATGCAGTCAATAAATAAATAATAATATACTAGTGGTGTATTAGTTTGTGTAATTGATACTAAAATGGTACTGAATGTAAACCCGCAATTATTTAATTAAACTGAACTGATTGAAATGTTGTCAGGGTCTATATATTTAAAAGATTTGTTTTCTTTT